>NC_143478.1:58875157-59180491 GCF_027475165.1 Benincasa hispida
TTTAATTCCCTGACTGATGTACCGAATATTTGTCACCGAAAAGCTGAATGTACTTGTTATCGTTAGTGGCTGTTAACTTAATTCGAATTTAACCGTCATCAGCTTTTTGTCCCATCGCGATTAATTATGCCTCTCTCCCAGATGTGCCCACCAAGTTGCGCTGACCAGGTTGCGACAATCCTTCTTGAGCAAATATTACGAACACAATTACCACAAAGCCTTGCGGTATTGCTGCACTTGACCAATGATTTCCTATGATCGCAATTTCCGCCTTGTGTTAACGCATATTCTGCATAAGAACACAAAAATCAACTGTTTCTATTGGATGACCACATGCGACCGCAATATTATGAATTTGATGCTTTTTGGACGCAGTTTAACATATTTTATCAACGCAAACCAGCATTGTTTAAGAACTTAGTACTATGATAATGTACATTTCTGCCCGTTATCACACCCCCAAATTTAAACAATGCATGTTCTCAAGCATCAGCTAAAGACTTCCTTTAGCAAGTCAACTGTAATGTTCTTTTCCTAAATTGCTGAAGGATACTTCGTTCAAATCCTATATACCAAAGTTTCCTTAAGTCTTATTCAAGTCTCCTCTTAGAATATTTCTAAGACCTAGGGACCACAAGCTTAACCTTCAACAAGACTTTACTAACTTCCGAGACATCGCATGATTTATTTCGAAGAGAATTTTTTTTTTCACTGGGCTGTCAAATGTTTTTATCCTTGCATATTTCTTGACATTGTTATTTTTTTCTGACCTTGCGCTGATCCAAGTGCCTTGCCTTCGTTTTGGCTTGCCTCCACGTGTGTCATGCGGATATCCAACTACGAGCAATGCACTCTTCCTCAGACTAAACTCATACCTACTTGGTAGCAGAGTTGCGGTCATTTATTTATGCATTGATCCTGGTGACTTACTTTCGTTTTGGCTTGCCCCCACGTGTGTCATACGGACATCCAACTACGGGTAAGTGCCCTTCACAACTTAACTCTTATCAACATGGGTTTCCCTACTTCGTTGACAGTGGAGTTGTTATTCTAAAAATTTTCCTCCTCTTTTTATTTTTTATTTTTATTCTTTTTATTTTTTTTTTATAGAAGATAGCAAGGTTGAAAATAAACACCTCACCCTCAAATTTAAAATGCGACAATGTCCTCATTGCCAAAAGATTGAAATAAGCCATGTGATGTTCTTAGAAAGCTCGTAAAGAGAGTTTGAAAGAAAGCCAACAAACCCCTAACTTCTAGAAATATTTCATGAGGTGACTATCTTAAAGTTAAGTTGACTCTAGCATATATGAAAGAAATAGAAGCATATTTTTCATCATTGAAATCATAATTGGCAAAGAGACAACATGTGGTAACTCACTAAATTTATCAATATTAAATGATTGCGGTAATCAAAGAGGATGTGATGATAAAACTTTTAAAATTAAAATGCGATGCGATGGTGCAAAATTTGAAAAAAAAAGTGAAGGAAGAATACAACCCCCAAATTTGCGTCGTCGCTCGCATTATGTATTGACGCATCATTCTTTGTGGCGATCTATCTTCTTTGGATTGCGGTGATGGAATAAGATGAGTTGCTTCTTCGTGAAACACCTCCGCAATCCTATGCCTTGATCGTTGCACTAAAAACAATGAGAGTGTCAAATAATTTTAAACAAAACAAAATTCTTTTACCGCAATCATTCAGCACGATCGCCATTTTTTTTAAGAATATAGAGAACGATGCTGGTAACAAAAAGGTAATTGCGATAATAGATAATGAAATGATAAAAGTTCATGAAGTATTTGATGTAGGAAAAGGATATTCAAAAGGATTGCGTCCCTGATGAGGTTGAATTATCTTGTAACTCAGGGATTGCTTATTCCAGGTTGGTCTTTTCACGTCCATGGTGGCTTTTCTCTCTTTTCTTTGTCTTCTGGGATATTGACTGCCTTAATCCGAAGCTTTTCCCTATGAATGCTCATTATAATTTCCCCCTTACGCACATTAATTTGAGCGCGACCGGTCGAAAGGAATGGTTGTTCCAATATGATGGGTGCATCTTCGTCTTCTTTATAATCCAAAATGAGGAAGTCTACCGGTAGGAGGAATTTATTGATTGAAATTGCGGCATTTTCAACTCTCCTTCAGGGTGTATCTGAGATCTGTTCGCGAGTAGGAGAGTTTTCTTTGTGGGCGTGAGTGCACCGACATTCAATTGTTTGAAGATTGATAGCGGCATTATGTCTATACTTGCCCCAAGATCACATGGTTCTTGGCCACTATAGACCCCTCCGATGGAGCATTGTATCGTGCAAGATTTCTGGGTCGCCCATTTTTGGTGGGATCATAACATTTTGCATTGCGGCCACTATTGCGATATATTCTTCATCATTTTGTTGCTCTTTCAATCCTTTCGGAGTTGCTGGTAGTTGGTCTTCTTCTGTCTCAAGATCTAGAGGCTTAAGGGTGGACGTAACTTCAGGGCCTATTTCCTTAGGCTTTTCCGGACTATAAGTCAACGGATCTTCGGTTGTCACCGCATTCAAGTTGGTCGCAATGGGTTCTTCCCCTACTTCCGCAGTCATGTTGTCACTTAGCAAGGATATTGCTAAGCATTGTTCCTTTCCGGTAACCACAACATTGCAAGGGAGCTCAGTTGAGCTCGACGACGCTCTTTGCAGTTTATTTTTCAGCTCGCCCGCAATTTTTCCATTTGAATTTCAAGATTTCTAATGGATATAGCTTGATTCTGAAGAACTGGTTCGTTTTTCTCAATGTATTGCTTCAACAATCTTTCTAAGGACGAGGATTGCAGTGGTTGCGAACTGCTAGGTTTGCTTACACTGGACCGTTTGTTTGCGGGAAAAATTCGTGTGGCCCTCTTTTTTATGCCACAGGTTGAAAGCTTTGTTGTTGATTTTTCCACGCAAAATTTGGGTGGTTTCGCCACCCGGGGTTATATGTATCGGAATAGGGATTATTTCTCATGAAGCATACCGACTGCTGGTTTGTTGGGTATTCTTCCATCAAATGAGCATCTCCACAAATGACACAACATGCGATTGTTTGAGAAATTGCACTGACCTGCCCTTTCTTCGCTCTCATATTATTAATTGCGATGCCTTGTATCAAACTCATCATTGCAGTCATTTGATTTTGCAGGGATGTGATGGCCCCATTGTTTGCATCATTGTCATTAATTCTTAATCTTTGATCGCTTTCTCTCTAAACCTCGTGATTTTTGGAAATACGATCAAGTATACTCTTTGCCTCCTCATATGTTTTGTCGAGCAGACCACTAGCGGCTACCGCATTGGCAGCGGTCTTTGAAGAGGGATTCAGTCCTTGGTAAAAGATCTCCATCTGCAGGCAGTCTGGTAAGCCATTATGTGGACAGTCTCTTACCAGTTGCTTGAACCTCACCCAGGCATCGCTGAGCGATTCGTCATCTTCTTGTTCAAAATTTGTTATTAATTTCCTTCGTCGAGCATTTTCGGTTGGTGGGAAATATTTCTTCATAAACTTCTCGACGACTTATTCCCATGAAGTTATCTCTCCCAGTTCGAGAGCATATGCCCCCATTTTCTTGCCTGATCACACAAGGAGAATGGGAACAGAGTGAGTCGAACTTCCTCGATTGAGATATTCGAGAACACAAAAGTGATGCAGATTCTATGAAGCTTCGGAGGTGAGCGTGCGGGTCTTCGCCACGCCTTCCTCCAAACTGCCCAGTAGCTTGGAGCATCTGCAACATTACCGGCTTCATTTCAAACCTTGATCCATCTAACACCAGCCTCATGATTCTTGGGGAGAAATCATAGAGGTTAGGCGACGCATAGTCCCAAAATGGGTCTATTGTGTTCATTAGCCAAAAGGATGGGGTTGGCCATTATATTGTTCGCGTTTGCGGGCCTTGCGTCCGGTTGTTCTACCATTCTTGGTGTTCTCTCTTGTTGTTGGCGGTTGTCTCTTAGTCTTCTTCTGAATGTCCTCTCAATCTCCGGGTTGTAATTCGCCAGAGATTGAGAGTCTGCAAAGAAATCAGAAAAATTACCGTTAGCACACTATTTTGACGAAGTCCCCAACAATGGCGCTTTATTTTATGAAGTAAAATTATGGATGAAATGCGATGGTGAAATTGCGGTGATGAAATGCGTTGATGGAAATGCGTTGACCACTCAAGATTTCTCAGTGGAATCCAAGTGTAAATTCCACTGAGTTTCCTGATAAGTCCAGGGTCGAACACAGGGACTTGGGAAAACAGATTGCGGTGGTAATTTTTCGGAAAACTTTGCAGTGACCAAATGAATCAATAATTGTTGGGAATGTTGATTGCGGTGATAAAAATAAATAAATGCGACGGAGTTTGAAAAGAGTTGATAAAACGAAAGATGCGATGAGTATGCGGTGAACGAGTTGAGAAAAATTTCGGCTAACACTTCCTAGGATGCGTTCATGCTATGCAATCATGCAACATGCATACAACAACAAACCACCTCTCGGTGCGAATACCACGGCTTCTAAGGCTAGAACGCAAACGATATATGCGATAAGTCTACAGGGTCTACACATAAACCTCTATCTCTATTTATGCGATGACAAAATGAATCCACACAAATATGTGACCACATAATATTATTCCCATCTTTTGGTGGGTGTTTTTTCTTATGTTGTATGAAAATGATGAATTGATATGTTTTTTCTGAGTTTTGGCATTGTTTTCTCTTCAGTTATGTTCTACTTCTTGTTATTAATTCTTGTTTGATGGGCCTTAATGAGTGTTTAAGTGTCTGTAATTAGTTCGGAGTCATTAGAGTTGGAATTAGGTTGTAATTGAAGAAAGAAGTGAACAAGGTCGAGCAGCAGGAACTGGATTTTCAGCCACTGTCCAATACTCGATGCTCGATGCTCCAAAACTTGATGCACGATGTCATACTTAATGAGCAACTCGATGGTATTTAGTGAAATACTCAATGCACGATGCCATACTTGATGGTACTCGATGCTCATACTCGATGGTATTTTATGAAATACTCGATGTATATTACCATACTCGATGGTACTCGATACTCATACTCGATGGTATTTAGTGAAATACTCAATACACGATGGTACTCGAGGCATACTTGATGATCAATGGCATACTCGATGCTTGATGGTACTTGATGGTTTTTGCCTAGTGCTAGTATTTAGTGAAATACTCGATGCATGATGGTGCTTGATGGCATACTCGATGCTTGATGGCATACTCGATGTTTGATGGTACTCGATGGTTTTTGCCTGATGCTGGTATTTAGTGAAATACTCGATGCATGATTGAGCTTGAGGGAATACTCGATGCTTTATGGCATACTTGATGCTTGATGGTACTCTATGATTTTTGTCCAGTTCAACACAATTTTGAGCATTGTGGTTTGAGAAGTTCGGGTCTTGTTCAAGGCGAATCGGGCATTCTAGTAGTGTTTTACAGTCGGTTTTTGCTGATTTTTGTAATAATTTGACCTTTGCTTGCTTGAAAACGCCAAAACTAAATCCATATCAGTTTGTGTTTAATTATTTATGCATGTGATGTATTTTATAATTAAATAAATCTTGTAGGTGCATAAAGTATGCCATGTAGATTTAAAATCCCACTACAGGAAGCATGTTACATGCATTGAAAGTATGTTATAAGGTGTTTTAATATATAGTATGCATGTATAGGGTTTCAAATGTTTTAATACAAATGTTATATTAAATGTTGAATGCCTTTGATGTATGTTATGGATCTTAGCATGTCTAAAATTTTGTAAGTTGTTATAAAATTGGGTTAGACATTTAAAATCCATAACAAAGATAAGTTGCATGCTCACATAAGTTAATCACCTGTTTTAGTAGTTAAAAATAGGTTGACATCTTGTAAAATATGGTTACAAACTCAACCAATATATAATCCTGTCTAAGGCTGGGGGTTCTTAAGTTGACGGCCTAGAGAACACCTCCTACCTATGGATTATGGCCGAATAATTGGGCGATGTTAACCAGTTCTATGAGCAATACATGAGCGTTGTGAGGTTTTAAAACGGCTTGATCACCTAGACATCGTAGGTTAAATCCAAATATAAACGTTATACTTGGATAAAAACATAGACTTAGGTTGTTTAATTAGCCGGATCAAACTTGAGTAAAGATATACGCAAACAAATGTTAGGACACTTCAGTGGAAGTTTAATAGTATATATGATATGTTATTAGAACACTTCAGTTGGAATTTAAGAATGCTTCAGTGAGAGATTAATAACATATACGATATGTTATTTAGGGGTGTTCAAATAACCCAAAAAATCGAACAACTCAGACTACCCAACCTAAAATATAAGGGTTAGGTTGGGTTAGTTTTGTTTTTGGGTTGAGTTGGGTTAAACTTTTTCTATTTTGTTGGGTTGGGTTGGGTCGTAGGTTGGCTTAAAAAAATTTGAGTTGACCAAACCCAACTCGAATTATATATATATAAATAAAATATACTATATATATTTCTCTTTATTTACAATTTGATTACTTTGTATCGATTAATTTATGAATTTTAAATATTTTTCTTTTAAAATTTTTATGATATTTGTCTTTATTTGAAGTTTGCAATAAATGTCTTAGATATTTGGTATTTAGCATTTGAATTTTGTGAGATTTTAGTTATTAGTCATGTGTTGTATATAAATTTACATATTTTTAATTAAAAACAAAAAAAAAGTTCTGACTCAACAACCCAACCCAACCCAACTCAAATTTTAAGGGTTGGGTTGGGTCAGAGACTTTACTTGGGTTCTTTGGGTTGCCAACCCAACCAACCCGAGTTTGCGGACTGGTCCAAAAAACACCTACAACCCAACCCATCCGAACCCATGTACACCCCTAATGTTATTTTTAGCTATCATGTCCATAAGAGTTAACAATTGAGATTCATGTTTCACTTCGTGTCACTCTAGGAGTGACCTTTATCTAGAAAGTGTTTACATGAATCGAGATTTTGTGAATAGGGGAAGTTGTTCATAGCAAAATCAAAAGTAATGTTTTAATTTTCATTCTCACGTCCTAAGAATTTCACACCGTGAGATTCATGCGACGCTTCGTGTCACCCTAGCACTAACCTCAATTCAGAAAGTGTTTGCATGAGTCAAGATCAAGGTGAATGAGGGGAAGTTGTTCAATGTAAAATCAAATATACGATATATTGATTTCAACTCTCACGTCCCTAGAAAGTTCACACCGTGAGATTCATATGATGCTTCGTGTCACCCTAGGAGTGATCTCCATTCGGAAAGTGTTTGTACGGGTCAATGTGAAGGTGAATGGGGGAAGTAGTTCATAGTAATTGGATGAAGGATATGTGTCAACGTGTCCTGCAGTCTCTTCCATTTGTCTGGACCATGAGATCCCTTTGTTTCACCCACTTGTCGCCTTTAAGTTGGCCTTGCTAGTCATTTAACGACGACTATCCCCTCGGAGGGTTGTAACATAGGATTCGAAACAACTTAGACTCCCGAAATGGATACGATTTCTTAGTTTATTTTTAACTTTGACTTTCCAATTCGGTAGGATTGTTGGGGCTGACCTCTGACGTCTGAAAATGGAGGGTTACACTTACTAAAGTGTTAGTAAGTTCTTACCAAAAACGATAACTAAATTACAATCAAAATATGAGTTATTCTGGGGATAGTATTTAGTCAAAAATGTCTTGTTTTAGTGAAGGAATATTTGACTGCCCATCGGTAGCATCTATTCTGACTCACTATAGTATCGTTTAAAAAATAATGAAATTTTGGGTACATTATTATTTTGCTAAAACATGATTAGGTTTAAAAGCAATTCACTAATAAAAATTTGTTTATATTTTCAAAATGACGAGTTTTTTAGTACAACTATTGTCTTCTAATAAACATACCAGTGATAACTATGCTACGTGGAAATCAAACATAAATACAATATTGGTGATAGATGACCTGCAATTCATTTTAATAGAGGAGTATCTTCCCATTCCAAGCTTAAATGCAAACCGAAATGTTCGAGATGCATATGACAGAAGGATCATGGCTTACGAGAAAGCCCGTGCCTGCATTCTTGCCAGCATATCTGATGTACTAGACAAGAAACATGAGTGCATGAGTATTGCCAAGAAGATTATGGAAACTCTGTGTGGGATGTTTGGACAACCGTCCTTCTCCCCAAAGGCATGATGTTATCAAATATATTTACAACTATCGTATGAAAGAAGGGGCCTGTGTTGGAGAACTTGTCCTGGACATGATTGTCGATTTCAACTTGGCAGAAGTAAACGGTACTGTCATTGATGAGAAGAGTCAAGTTGGTTTTATTTTTGAGTCTCTTCCGAAGAGTTTCTTGCAGTTCCGTATGAACGCATTGATGAATAAAATAGAGTATAACTTAGCTACACTTCTCAATGAGCTACAAGTTTACCAGACCATGATGAAGGCTAAAGGACTGGAACCAGAAGTAAATGTTACTACTACTGAGAAAAGAGGATCGTCCTCTAAGAAGTCTGATATTGCTTCTTCTTCACAGAGTAAAAGTATTCCAGTAAAGAAGAACAAAGGGAAAGGGAAAAAGAAACCTACTGGTAGACAAGGCAAGACAAATGTTGTAGATAAAGGAAAATGTTTTCACTGTAGTGAAGAAGAGTGCTAGAAGTGGAACTTCACACAATACCTTGCGGAGAAAAGAGCAGAGAAAGCAAGACAAAGAAACTATTTCCTTGTAAACTCCAAATTTTCAACAGGGGAGTGTTTCTCAAAACAACTAATGAGAGATACAGTTGCTGTTAGAAGATAAAATTGTTTACTTTTATTACTATAATGAAAGTTATTTTATCTTCTGTTAGAAACATATTGTGTATAAACCTTTGTTATAAATAAAATGTTCACTAGCAAAAGGTTACATTTGTTCTACTCTATAGTAACTTCTGTTAGAACAAACCTAGTTAAAAGCCATTTGCAATATTTAGATAATTAAACGACTAAAAATCAATAAAGGATAATAATTTAAACTAAATGATAAGTTTAAAACAATTGAAGAATTCAAGGTGTATAAAACATATTAGGTAAAATAAATCTGAAATGCTTCGATTGGATCAAAGTAAAGAAGTATAGAAAGTTTGAGATTTCTATGGCTATTTTGATAGAACATAAAATTCAGTGAAAACTCTCTAAATATTAATTTTGATGAATATGGATTCATGAAGGTTGAATTGGTATTAAATTTATTTAAGATTTGATATTAAATTAATCAAATTGTTAAATCTATTAATTATTTATTTATTTTATTGGAAAATTATTATCGAATTAATTTTCTAAAAAAATAATAAATTTTAAATTTTAAATTAAGGAATTAAAAATTGAATTGAATTTTGATTTTGGAAATCAAAATTAAAAAGAAAATCCAAAGGAAATTTGAAAATGGAAAAATCCCAAAAGTGGGATTTTTCCACATTGAAATTATAGTAGCTCACACATAATTCCACTTTTCTTCAGCTCAGTTATTGAAGCATGAGTTGTGATTCATGCAGGGATTCAGTTTGCATGATCATCATGCAATAAAGCTCAGAATGTCTGAGTGGAAAGGGCATGCAAATCACTGAAAATTATTGAGAATTTTCAGAGGTTGAAGAAGGTCTTCAACTAAAGCAAACTAGTGACCTCTTCTCCTTTGTTCCCCAATTCAAGCTTGTTTTGAGTCCCACAACTCAATCTAAGGAATTAAGAGAATAATAGGGAAGACCTCACATCCAAAGGAAGGGAGGATTACAGTTGGAGTTCATGATTCAAAGGTACTTCAAAGATTAGTGTTGAAACTCTGTTTTTAATTTACGAGCATGCTAAGTTTGAAGGGAAAATTAATGAATTAGAATGCTTATGATCCTATTTTGCTTCCACTGCTTACTTCTTACATCCAACGTAAACTTCATTTTGTTACTCCCAGCAAATCTCTCAATCTTGTGAAGTTTTCATTTTTAAGAGTCTTAGTGGAGATGCCAGTTACCTGATCATTAGTCTTCACATACTTTAATTGTACATTCTTTCTTTTGATGCACTCTCTAATATAACGATAACGTATATCAATGTGCTTACTCGGATTGTGGAAGACTGCATTCTTGGTCAAGGGAATTGCTCATTTGTTGTCTACGAAAATTTTGGTTGGCTCCTCTTATGGTAGTCTCAATTCCTGAAATAGATTTCTTGGCCAAAATGCATGACAAACACATGAGGTAGTAGCCACATATCTACTTCACGTGTTGAGAGAGTAACAATCGGTTACTTCCTTGACATCCACGTGAAGGTAGTGTCTCCCATGTAGAACACAAAATAAGTCATACTCTTGCGGTCATCAACTTCTCCACCGAAATAGCTATCACTGTATCCCAAGAGCTTATAATTATAAAAAATAGAATAGAATAGGCCATAGTTTATTGTACCTCTGATGTATCGAAGAATTCTCTTTGCTGCCTTCAAGTGTGTGGTTGTTGGTTTCTCCATGAACTGATTGATAACTCCAACTGCATTGAGAATGTCAGGCCTTATGCATGTTAAATATCGTAAACTTCCAGACAAACTTTTAAAGAGTGTTGGATCAACTCTTTCTCCTTCCTCACAACATGACAGTTTGATTCCACATTCCATGGGCGTATTGACTGGATTAGAATCATCCATCTTGAACTTCTTGATCTCATCCTTAGCATAGCATTTCTGTGTGATAAAGATGCCTTTATCTTCTTCCTTTACTTCAATGCCAAGGTAGTAAGACATGGGGCCAATGTCAGTCATCTCAAACTCGTTCGTCATCTCTTCTTTAAAGTGATTGAACATGCTTGGATTTCTATTTGTAAAGATCAAGTCATCATACAAGCACACAATCAATACGTCATTATTTTGGACTTTGATGTAAAGTGCATGCTCATATGGACACTTGATGAAATTTCTTTGTTGTAGATACTTGTCTATTCGAGCATTCCATGCTCTTGAAGCTTGCTTTAGTTCATAAAATTCCTTTTTCAGCTTCAAAACTTTCTCTTCTTTTCCTTCAAGTTTATAGCCTCGAGGTTGCTCAATGTACACTTCTTCATCTAGTACTCCATTGAGGAAGACAGATTTAACATCCATTTGATGGATTTGCCAATTGTTCTGAGCTGCTAGTGAAATTATTAATTTAACAATTTTGAGTCAAGCAACATGAGCAAATACCTCAATGATAGCTTTTAGAAATAAAAGCTATTGTAGCCTTTTACTTAGAATTATGAGGGCTAATAAGAACAATATGCGTTGACAATACCAAGAATTCATGTGGAAAAGTGAGCTTGCGTTGACCAACACCAAAAATTCTCACTAACCCGATATCATGCGTTATTCCGCATCAAAGAGTCTATTTTTGCAGATATGACAGGAATTGACCGCATGAGTTGATCGTCATAAAGATTAGTTCGTCCCTGCAATGTTGCATCCACAGAGTGATAATTATGATTGAAGACTGCTCGCAAGGTAAAGGGAATCCGTTGATGCTTCAGGAGAAATAAGCTCGAACGCATACCTTGGGAGTATCAACAAGATAAGGTGATGTTGACATTATCCATACCGCGACAAAGGTAGCAGTGAGTCAGAACGCAATCATCAATGTTTTTGGTGTTTAAACTCTATAAATAGCCCCTTGGAGCTTCATTATAAAAAATTCGAGCTTCTGCCTTAAGGCAAATCCTTGTGATCACAGATAAGAGCATGAACAGACACTCTTTGAGGCTTCTCCACCTCCACAGCCCCTTCCGAGTGACGATCGGTGAGACTTCTCCACCATCCATCCATGGCACAACCAGTAGCCTTGATGCATTTCGGGTGAAAAGCAAGAGATTGTTTTCATCTAGCCTTCCACCTCTCATCTTATCTCTGTATTGTATTACATTTTGGCTTAATACATTAATACATTTTGTAATCAATGCATCTCTTACTTCCTTCAACTCCATATTCTTCATCTTCTTCTTCTTTATCATCATTTACATTCATCACTTCGTTATCAAAGGTAGTCGCATACTCAGTCATGTTGCCTAGAGATAAAACGCATGTAGCAACCCACCGAGAGGTGTGCATTATGGGAGTATAGTTAATTAATCTTCTTCAATTGGTGTGAGGTGGTAGCAACATTTGTCTATAAGCCATTGCAATTCTTGTCTATGAGCTAATTAGCCGCAACTAATTGCTTGAGAAAGTGAGTACTGGAATACATTAAAGCAAATTATGCTTTGTTCCTAGAGATAGGCACAATCTTATGCTCGACGCAACCATGCATTATAGAGATATAGGCATGCGGCTGGCCACTGAGAGGTGTGCGATACGTTAGTGTGTCGAGCTAAGATTCTCATAGTTGCTGCATCTCTTCCAATTCTCATAGTTAAACTTCCATTGCTCAATCTGTTTAGTTAGGAGTAGGAATAGCGCATATTCCATTAACTTCTATCTTTTTACTTTTATTCATCGCCTCAAATGCATCACTTCACAAACATTGTTGAGTTACAAGTCCCTGTGTTTGATCTCTATTTATCCCGAGAAACTTTCGTTCTCGTTATATTTGGCGAGAGAGCAAGAAAACTTGTGATAGGAATGCATAGTCATCGCATACGTGCTTAAACGCATATTGTATATTTCTAGTCCAATGCATGACTATCGACGCATGGAGATCAACGCATAGCATAAGACACATATTTATTTTCCTCTCCTTTCCCAAACCATCACTCAACATCTCCTCTTGTGTTCTTCTTGGCTTTGTAAACCTATTTCAAACCAATTTCCTTGTGACCTTTTGGAAGTGAAACTAACTCCCATGTGTTGTTCTTCTTGATTGCATTAATCTCTTCTTTCATAGCATTTCTCCATTTTGGATTCTCCATAGCTTCTTGAAAGTTCATGGGCTCACAATCGGCAAAACAACATAACAAAGAATTTCTATCTTGATTTTTAGTTACCTTATAAATTTCTTGTAAGCTTGGCGAAGCTAGTGGCGTAGAAGGTTCCTCTCTTGTTTGCGATGTACTTATTTGACCCATGTCATTTTCTTCGAAGTAAGGCATGAAGTTGTAGTCTTCATCATGTCTTCCCCAATCCCATTCTTCTTCTTCATCGAATACTACATCTCGACTCAGTATTGTCTTTCCTGTATCTAGATTGTAGAGCGTGTATCCTTTGGTATTTGAGTTATAATAGATGGAGATGTATTTCTCACTTTTGTCATCCAACTTGCATCTTTTTTCATCTGCTATATGCACATGGAAAATCCCAAGTTTCCTTCCACTCCATGCTTCTTGTGGCGTTTTTCCAGATACACTTCTTGTTGGAGATCGGTTAGATAGGTAGACTATACATGCTACTACTTCTTGCCATGTTCAAAATTGTTCTATTCTTTCTTTCTGCTACTCTATTTTGTTGAGGGGATCTCGACACGATCAATGGTCGATGAATTCCATGATATTCACAATATTTTTGGAACTCATTTGATGTGAATTCTTCTCCACGATAGATCTCATGGCCTTCATCAGTTGACCACTTTCTTTTGCTCATGGGATTTCAACATCTTGAAGTTCTTGAACACCTCTTATTTTGAAGGAAATCGGACTCGAGATTTCCATGAGTAGCGGAAATAAGATTATTCCGAATCACAATCATTAATGAACATTACATTTACAGTCAAATTCAAAACAAGAGGTTATACAATTCTTACAGAAATTGTAGCATGAATAACTCAAATAAAGAAAGAGTAAACTCTACGCACATTTGAAGATGCGTCTCCATGCTCCTTTGTGCACAACCACTCAAACAACAAGAACCTCGAACACTCGATCTAGACGATCATAACACAGCAGAACACTTCACGCTCATCCTCAATGATCGCCTTGGCCATGAACTCCTTAACAACAGCACGAACGACCTCTACAGCACCTCGATGGTGTTGAGTTTAGTATGATAACACCAAGAAGCTACCTTGGTATTCTCGGTGTGAGAATCCAGAGGGTGGGCTCTGTTCAGACTTTGAATGAGGTAGACGAAGGAGGAAACACTGATCGTGTACACGACTGGGCAAGTGGGAGATGGCGGAGACCTATGGTATAGGTCAATGCCTAATCATTTAACTAAAGCTAAGCGATCGTCTAGCAAAAGCTATGCGATCGTTTAGCTTGGTCTGTCACCTATAGACACTACACGATCGTTTACCTTGGGCAAGCGATCATCTAGCAAGAGCTATGCGATCGTTTGGTGAATACTGTACGATTCTTTAGCTCACCACTGCACGAACGTTTAACTCGCCCTAGCTGTCGTTTAGTAAATCTATATTTACTTGACTACTCTGTAAGATCCTTTTTTTTTTTTTTGCGAGAGAGAAATCTCCAAAAATTTTTATGAAAACTTTTTAACAGTTTGTAAATCTTACTAAAATTAGGAAAACCATCTTTCTTTTATCTCACGGTTACCATTAAAATCCAATAACCACTCACTCAATTGGTTATTAATGAAAAAGAATTAATTATCCAATAATTAATATTATTATAAATGAAATGATAACCAAATTATCACACTATATTTATAACCTATAGTTTTAATATTTCATCTTATGAAACATATAAACCATAGTTCTTTTTCTATTCCATGGTACTTAATAAAAATCTCATTTACATCAATTCTCCACTAGATATATCTCATACATTATACTGATTCTATCATATATAATCAAAATACCTCTTGTTAGTTCGAACATTTCAAATCA
Organism: Benincasa hispida; assembly: GCF_027475165.1. NCBI lineage: Eukaryota > Viridiplantae > Streptophyta > Magnoliopsida > Cucurbitales > Cucurbitaceae > Benincasa > Benincasa hispida. Next base: position 58,889,949 of record NC_143478.1, read on the forward strand.
ACACCAAGAACTGATCCTCAACTGAATCTATTGAGCTTCCAAGTGGACCTTATGGACCTGTACCTCGAAGATCCAACGGTACGTGAATAATTGACTAAACTCTTTAGTCATGGGATCCACCATCTGTTAACTACTAGGCACTCTATTAAAGACCGACAGCTGAACTTTCTTTACAACAGATATATTATGTGTCCATCTTAACCAATCAGTAGTACGACAACCCTTCACAGATCGATCGTAAGTACAGCTGGGCCAATAACTGTTATGCCCCCGTAGTTACATCTAACTCCTTAAGTACCACTGATCCCTTTAATGAACATAAGTCATAGTCCTACTATGGTTGAGCCTTCTCTTCCAAAGAGAAGTTGTGGCCACTATGTTCAAGCCCCAGAATCAGCCCTTAAAGGAGCAATCACTCTACTTATCCCTGTTTTGGGAAAGGAGTGAATTCCATCATGTGGATTGAGTTCCCAGCTCCCAGATCAGACAAGTCCCCAAAAAGGTAGGCATGTTGAGTTGGCAATCTAACCACTCTCACCCATACTAATCAAAGGACTGCCCTCAAAGGCAGGAGTTCCCAAAACACTCAAGATTGAGGTTGTGTCACCTATGGTCGTTTAGGTGAGATGCAAGTCTCTAGTATCAACAGCGTTATATACAGAGTCTAGTCATTTCGTGGTTCAGGTGTTATACAAAATTTTTGTATAGGATACCTCCACTCGCACGTCTCCACATGAATGGTTAGGATCTACCATCTGTAGTAGTTTACAACACTTGCAAACCTCTACAAAGCAGGCCGTATCCATAGTGTCACGAGGATCAGGTATCCCACCTTAATCCTTATACTGCAGACCTATTTAGGTTATCAAATAAGGCATGATCCACTTGTATATCACATATACATGCTTAAGTTCACATAAGATAACCAAGGAGCTTTGTTTATTGGATATGAGTAAATTCCAGAATTAAATAACACTTATTTTATTCATTAAACAATGTGTATCTTTACAAAAAAACGAGACTCCAGAAGAATTAGGACACCAATCACAACAATCTCCCACTTGTCCTAATGACTCTGGAGACTAAGTACGATACAATATAAAAATGTACAATATACAATAAATTAGGGCATACCCCAGTATCATCTCCTACTTGTCCTTGACAAGATGCCATATGTCCCGCAGACCCAGACTCTCCAGGTAAGCCTCGAACACTTTATCCACGAAGGTCTTTGTAAAGGGATCAGCAACGTTGTGGTCCGATGCGATCTTCGTGACTATCACATCACCGCAATGCACAATCTCCCTGATTAGGTGATATTTCCATTCTGTGTGCTTATCTCGACGAAGACTCCGAGATTCCTTCAAATTTTCCACAGCCCCACTGTTATCACAATAATGAGTGATAGGCAAATCCATATTTGGAACAACTTTCAAATTTGAAAGGAATTTCCTCAACCAAACAACCTTCTTAGCTGTTTCACAAGCCGCTACGAATTCAGCTTCCATAGTGGAGTCTGCGATGCATCCTTGCTTGATGCTTCGCCAGAATAAAGCCCCTCCATTTAGAGTAAACATTGACCCCGATGTCAATTTGCGAGAATATCTATCGGTCTGAAAGTCTGAGTCCGTGTATCCTATAAGTATCAGATCCTTATCTTCATACACAAGCATGTAGTCCCTCGTCTCCAAAGATACTTGAGGATCGTCTTGACCGCCATCTAGTGATCAAATCCTGGATTGGACTGATACCGACTAACAGTCCCTACTGCATAGCAAATGTCAGGTCGAGTACACAACATTGTATACATCAAGTTTCCTACAGCAGAAGCATAGGGAATCCATCTCATCTTCTCAACTTCTTGAGGTGTCTTAGGACATTGATCCTTAGACAGAATGATTCCATGCCTAAAGGTAATAAGAGGTGTGATGTGTTGGAGTCCTTGAGAGATGATGAGGATAAATTCCTAAAGCCTATAAATACCACCACAAAGTGTCTCTTCAGTTCATAACAAAAATTCTCTTCAAAGCATATTGGGAAGAGTGTTTGAGAGTAGATTTGGAGGAAGCTAAGCATTGATCAAGTGGTTCCAAGAGAAGGAGATATTGTCAGACGGTGAGGTCTTGAAGTAGCATCAACTTGAGATGAGAAGTTCTCCTAGATTACTCGTGCATTTTAAGTAATTCCAAATCCTCTTGAAAGCTCTTAGAGTCTAGTTTTTAAGGAAAGGCTTCTAGAGAAGAAGCTCAAAGGAATCGGGTTGGAGTGTAAGGAAAAGATCGAAGGGTCGAGCTCTCGAGTAAGCTTGGGCCAGTCTTGATGATTTGAGAATTCCAGCCAAACCACGAAAAGTTCTGAGCTGAGATTTTAAGGTAAGCTTCTTGAGAAATAAGGCTTGTAATAATGAGTAATCTAAGCTTGTAGTTGAATCTAGAATATAGGGTTCAAAAGGGAGCCCGAGGAAACCAAGGAACTTCTAGAGAGAAAGGTTCCTAACCTAACAAGGTGAGTGGTATTTCCTTTAAGTCTTAAGCATATCTTTTAGAGTATATGTATATGCTTATGTTATGAATGAGTAATTAGAATGAGAATGAAAATATGTGATCGGGATGGTCAGGGGTCTATTGACCTAAATCCCGAGCCCATGGCAGAACCTCATGGGATGGTTAGGGGACCAAGAGGTCTAGTTTCTGAGCTTGTAAGAAAAAGATCTAAAATTAAATGATTTACAAAAAACTGTTGTGTGTATCCAACTGGCTGATAAATCTTATATCCAACCATTAGGTATAATTGAAGATGTACGTTTGCAAGTAAAAGACATAGTTTTCCCAGTTGATTTTTACATATTAAGGATGGATGAAATTTGTTCTCCCTCATCTTCTACAATTCTGTCTGGTAGACCTTTTATGTGTTGATAGGGGTTTATTGTCTGTAGAATTTGATGGGGATGTTGTTTCTTTACATGTATGATGCTATGAAATTTTCTGAGGAATATTTGTCCATATGATTGATTGAGGCACATGATTTTATAGATGATATATTGCATGATGAAAATGAAAATGCAAACATTGATATAAACTCACATGACTTGTCTATTGCTATTGTTGATGCTACCAAAATAGATGAACCTTCTTCTGACTTTGATATGCTTGACTTACAGGTACAAGAGACCGAGCTGAAAGCTCTCCCTAGTCACTTGAAATATGTATACTTAGGAGAAAGAAATACCCTTCCAGTCATAATTTCCAGAGAATTGACATCGGCCCAAGAGGAATCCTTGATCGATATCCTGAAAAGTTATAAATAGGCCATTGGATGGACCTTAGATGATCTCAAGGGAATAAGCCCCGCCCTTTGTATGCATAGAATCACTCTAGAGGAAGGAGCCAAGCCCACGGTCCAACCTCTCGGGAAGCTCAATCCAGACTTAAAAGAAGTTGTCCTCAAGGAAATAATCAAGCTTAAAGAGGCCAGGATCATTTACCCCATTCCTGATAGCAAGTGGGTAAGCCCCATTCACGTTGTTCCAAAGAAGACCGGTATGACCATTGTAGAAAATGACAAGGGAGAGATTGTGCCATTATGTGTGCAAAACGGATGGAGGATCTGCATTGATTTTCTAAAATTAAATGAGGTAACCAAAAAAGACCACTTTCCTATCCCTTTTCTGGATCAAATGGTGGAACAGCTCGCAGAAAACAATTTTTCTGTTTTCTTGATGGTTTTTCTAGATTCTACCAAATCCCCATTGCCCAAGAGGACCAAGAAAATACCACATTCACATGTACTTACTGTACGTATATGAACCCCTGAGTCCTAATTTCTCTACTTGAGTATATTACCTACTAAGACCAGTATGGTGAGTAGGTGAATGTGAGAATTAATGTGTAATTGTAAAGAAAAGGGTGAAAAATTAGAAGAAAAGTGTGAATTTGAAAGCTTGACTCTTGGGTAAAGTTTGGAAAAATTGGCTAAGTATAACCCATGCGTTGGAAGCTAGAAAATTGGCTAAATGTTGTCCCATGCATTGGCCTTGCCCATTTTAGAGGTTATTTGGGCGTTGAAGGAAGCCAAAGTGTGGCCAAGAGAAACACATGCGGCAGCCAATGTCTTGAGAGGTCAGCAAAACGTGCGACAGCCTCAAGTTGTGTGGGCATGGGCGCTAGATGTTGGAGGTACGCGGCGGGACGATCGTGTAGTACTGAACGGGCATTGGATGATCGCGTAGCAAATGAGCGGCACTACACGATTGGGTATGCGATCGTCTAGTAAGTGAGCGGTGCAACGATGAGGTAGGAGATCGTGTAGGCGGGCTCTGGGCGATCGTATAGAAAATGCGCGAAGCTAAGCAATGCGGTAGGCGATTGTGTAGCAAATGTGTGATGACGGGAAATTAGACGTCAATTACTCGACAACTAAAATCCCTTGGATGCAATATGCGATGCATGTTCTTAAGGTATGCGTTGATAGTCATGCGTCGATGGTCATGCGTTGGAATGAATATGCATTAACAAATGTATGCGATGACCATGCGTCTTGTCACAAGTTTTCTTGTGCTCACGCCAAGTATAATGCAAACATAAGTTTCTCGAGTGATCTGAGGTCGAATCTTAGTGACTTGTAGCAAAATGAATGCGGTAATGTGCATGGGACGGTTGAATAAAAGAATGGATGAGATATTTCTAAGTTAACACTACTCCTACTCCTAACTAACAACCAACACAATGAGAGTACGAATGAGAGGTAGAGACACAACAATTCTTGACATGAAACAAGTGAATGGAAGAATAGATAAAATGCGGAGATGTCTTCATTGCGATACTTCAGAGTGACCACAAGGGCAACCCTAGTCAATGCAAGCCATGCGATCATACAACACACACTTGAGCCTAACTCTAGGATGTATGCGGTAGATAAGCAAAAGTGTCGAGAAGCCTATGCAAACCTAAACCCCTATAACCCGCTCAAGTACTTTCGCCACATGAGCGAGATGGCCGCATATCACCACCATATCCTACTTCTTGGACGCATACAATATCCTATCCGTAGGGTGCATACACTATGTGATAGCAAAAGGAGCTTATTCCTAAGTTCCTCATTCTTGCTTATGCAAACTTAATCTAGCCCTTCCGAGCATCAATTCTAACCTAGCTCTCTCGAATCTCTCCCAAGTAGCTCTAAAGGTGCAATGGACGCACACACAAGACAAGGTAACCGCATGTACTTGGCTAACGTAAGATTATTCCTATTCCTAGTGAACAACGCATACATTGCTTAATGCGACCAAGCACTTACCCTCCCGGGCAGTTAGTTGTTGCTGGCTCTACTCATGGACAAGCGTGCTAATGTTTCACATTAAGCAAATAAGATTTTCTCACATACTCACGCAACTCACACCTTCTGGTGGTTTGCTACATGCTTCATATCCTTAATCCACATGACTAAGTATGCGATACTCTAGCAATCTCACTAAGTGATGCAATGAAGTTAAAGATGTTAAGCAAAGAAGATGGAGATGGAGTCGAAGGAAATAGAGAAATTCATTGAAAACAAATTGTATTAATTCGTTAATCACAAAATGTCATACAATACAATATAAGAAAAGAAAGGAAATTGGAATGACCGGCTGGAAGCAAAGACTATCTTTCAGCGGGTATGCATCAAAGATGCTGATGGTGCCATGGATGTACGGTGGAGCTGACTCTCACGTGATCTAGCTTCGGTCGAAGGCTCTGGCTGTCACTCAGAATGGATGAAGGAGGCGAAGAACTCTCAAGCTTATTCTCACGCTTTTGTCTGGATCACAGGGAAAACCCTGAGTTGCGGGGGTAATCCCCGGATAAGTTGGAATTTTGCTCATCGGCTTCTTTATATAGAGCTTGGATCGCCGACAACATTAATGGACTATTCCGATTCTGACATTCGGCGCGTTAGTCCTTTTTGAGTCTCTGCTGCCAACGGCGTGGTAGGTGAAATACCAATATCATCTTTTGATTTTCTCAATGTAGATGCGTTGATGCGTTCATTCCACCAACCTTGCGTTGATCCCATTAGTATGCATTATCGTTTAGCCGCAATCATTCAGTGATCGCATTCGCCTAATACTGCAACTTCTATACGATGACTGCAATCACTTGACGATCGCAACTCCTATGCGATGGACGCATACGGCTGATTACCGCAACATCCATGCATTGATCGAACACGTTCGGCTTTGCGATGGAGAGTTTCTCCACATGCGGTCGTCTATGCGGTAGTCTGGTTTCCGCATTTGCATCCACTTCTTGCATTAGCTACAAAAATAGAACATTGAATGCATAATAACACATAATAATGAGTTAGCTGAGATTCTTAATGATGAACGTTGCAAGCTCAATTTCTTATGAATTCCTAATATAATTGCCACATATTCCGCTTAATAGCCCTCATAATTCTAAGTAAAAGCCTAAGATGACATGAATTTCTGCATGTCATCAATGCACGGTGCTAGACGAGGTGAAGGATCGCACTAAACAATAGCGCTATGCATTGGATGGTAACGTTAAGAGATGAGGCGTTGGAACTACACGATCGACATTAGCGCTAGACGATGACGCTGGGCAATGGCGCTACGCGATGGGCGTGTGTGCTAGACGATAGCCGAATTGCGCTAGACGATGGGTGTCAACACTACACGATAGGCAAGGACTTTGCGGTAGGCTGTGTGCTATTGATAACGGGCAGAAATGCACGTTATTACAGTGCTAAGTTCTTAAACAATGTTGGCTTGCATTGATAAAATATATAAAATTGTGTCCAAAAAGCATTAAGTTCATAACATTGCGGTCGCATGCGTTCATCGCATAGAAATAATTAATTTTTGTATTTTTATGCAGAATATGCGTTTACGCAAGGCGAAAAGTGCAATCACAAGGAATCAATGGTGGAGCGCAGCATCACCACAAGGCTTTGCGGTGATTTGTGTTCGCAAACATTTGCTCAAGAAGGATTGCCGCATAGAGTCGCCGCAACTTGGTGAGTGCATCTGGGTGAAAGGCATAATTAATCACGATGGTACAAAAAGCTGATGATGGTCAAATCTGAATTAAGTTGACAAGCCACTAACGTTAACAAGTACACTCAGCTTTTCGGTGACAAATATTCGACGCATCAGTCAAAGAATTAAAGCCATCCCTTCCGTGCAATCATAAGAGAGAAGCCGCTTTTCACCCCAGAGCTTTATAAATATCGAAAACATCCTTCAGAAGAGAAGTTCGGTAGTCCAGCGGTTGGGAGACTTAGAGAATTTTCCTTTAGTTTAGCCTTGTTCTTAGATTTTCTTTTATTTTAAGGCGGAAGCGAGAGAAGGAGATTATGCCGATAGATCGTTCCAGTAAGCTCGAGAGAGTGCCAAAAGAATCAAGATCAGAGAGAGAGGGCCAGCTTTTGCAGAAGCAGGAATATCTTTTGATCCGAATAGAGTTGCAAGTGTAAAAGTCTTGGGCAGCAAGGGATTTCTACCAAGCTCTCTACCTTTATCTTCCATTGTTATTTTGTATGCAACTCATTTAAAAACATGGAATTTACTTCTCTATACCTATTCACTCTCTGTTATTTATGCATAAGTAGCTAAATCTATTGAATGGGTTGAGAAGCACTTAGCTAGCATAACTGGGAATCTTCATTCTATGCGATTATCTTGTATTATGTATAATTCATTCATCCATTAGAGATACTCTGGAGGTAGTCTAAGGGCAGGATCTAGGCTTGGAAAAGTTAGGTTAGAATCTAGGCTCGGGAGAGTCAGATTAGAATGAATAATCAGGAGATAGGAGCTTAGGAATAAGCACTATTTGCTATTACTGCATCGCATGCATCCTAGAGATAGGATATAATTGTGTGCGGTCACCTTGTCTTTATGTGCGTTTCGTATCATCGCATAAGAAAAGAGTAGAGACCTAGGAATAAGCTCTATGGACACTTTTGCACTCAACACATGTGTCCTAGACTTAGGAACACCGCATTTGCATTAGAAAATGACTTGCTGTGCATGGGTGTAGCATGATCGCACAGTCTGACGCATTCCTAGGTAATGTTAGTTAAAAACCTTCTCAACCCATTCCACCGCATACTTAGTGCATCTATCGCATAATCAAACTTTTCTCAACTCCACTGCATTTATTTATTTCATTACCGCAATCAACAACACCCACAACCATTTAAGTTACCAGTTACTGCAATTTTTTCCTAAAAATTACCATCGCATACCGTTTTCCCAAGTCCCTAAGTTTAATCTTGGACTTACCAGGAAACACGGTGGAGTTTATACTTGGATTTTCTTGAGAAAGCTTGTTGCTCATCGCATTTCCATTACCGCATTTCCATTATCGCAATTCCACCACCGCATTTCATTCCATATTTTCACCTCATAAAATAACGCATCAGCTATGCGATAGGCGCAGGCGCCATGCGATGGTACTATGCGGCAGCAGTACTAGATGATGAGCTAGGTGATGAGACAAGCCATGGTGGACGCATGGTGAAACGTCTTTGCGTTGCTAAGGCTTGCGGTACATAAGGTTTATGAGGTTAGGTTGCGTTGGTCTTGAATAAGAGACTAAGGACGTTGGTAAACTAGGACATACATGTGATAGTCATAGGGGATGCATTAGCAAGAGCCTAGGTGATGGTAAGCTATACCATGAAGTGTTGAGTTTAGAACTAGCTTGACCCAAAGGTGGTTATGCATTGGTGATGTGCTATGGGCCAAGGACATCTGAGGGCATGTGGGCGCATAGGACAAGGCTAATAGTATGCGTTGGAAGAGTGTTGGTCATAATCCTAGTTGAGCGCATAGGTCAAAGGTAAAGCCATGCGAGAGAAAAGGGCATGCACGACCAAGCATTTGAGGTTGGATGAACGCATTTGAGGTTGGATGAACACATTTTGAGGTTGGATGTATGCATTTGAGGTTAGATGGATGCATTGAAGGTCAGATGGGCACATAGGTCATGTGAGGGAGCAATTGGCCAAGATGGCATGCGACCATAAGGGTGTGGAATGAGCCAATTGTGATCATCCAGACATGTGGCTTATTGGGAAGAAGTCTTGGGCTTCAAGCAAATGAGGTGGATGCACAAGAAGACATGCAAATTTAAGCATTATGTGTTGGCTAAGGAAGAGGAAGACACCTTAGATTGCGATGGCATGAAGGTTCCATTGATAGTGTGGGGGAAAAGACACTTGGACATGCGGCCAAGTAGGAGGTGTTGGCCTTGGAGAGATTTTGGATGCCTATAAATAGTGCCAAGGACTTCTCTTCAGATCACAACTCAAATTCTCTTCAAAGGACATTAAGAAGAGTGTATGAAGGCTGATTGTGAAGAAACCATGCATTGATGAAAGAACGCATGCGTTGATTGCAAAACCATGGGTTGGTCATAAAGTTTCAAGAGGAGGAGACGTTGTCGGACAGTGAAGTCCGAAAATAACATCAAATTGGGACGAGGATATCTCCCAGCATACTCGTGAATTTGGAGTGATTCTAAAGCCACCTGAAAGATCCGCAAGTCTAGTTTTCAGGGTAGGGCTTCTTTTCTAAGGAATCGGGTTGGAAAGTGAGAAAAATACAGAAGGGTCAAGTTGTCGGGTAAGATTGGGCCAGTCTTGAGGATTTGATCATTCTGACCAAACCACGAAAAATTCTGAGCTAAGATGAGCTTCTTGAGACATTGTAGAGCATGTTTATAGAAGGAAGTATCTCAAGATAAGGTCTAGAACTATGAGTAATCGGAGCTTTAAATTGAATCTGGATCTTAGGGTTCAAAAGGGAGCCCGAGGTAACCAAGGAACTTCTGGAGAAAAAGGTTCCTAAACGACCAAGGTGAGTGACTAAATAATTACAATGTTTTAAAGAAACCATGTTTTAAAGAAAGGTTATTCTCATGCTAGCTAGTTTTACAAAGTAATTTCCAAGCAAAACATGAGTTATATTTTAAACGCTTGCCATGTATGACTGTTTATTTAAAAACTATTTATGTGTGTTTAAATACACCAAGCATGTGTTAGTATCTTTAAAAACATGTCTTCTATGCAATATGCTTTACATGCTTTAAAGAGAAAGTCATTTTATGACTATTTTTACTTGAAACTCGATACCGAAGGACATTTGAGAAAGTATCCAACCAACTTGATACGGAAGGATATTTGAGAAGGTATCCAAGTAGCTCGATACTGAAGGACAAGTTTTGAGAAGGTATCTGAGCAAAAGTACCTCAGGTATGATGGTTTTTAGCATGGCCACGTGCACGTAGGTAGTTAAAGTCAGAGATTGAGCAAAATGGTTCTCTCTTGACTAGCAGTTGGCGTTGGGATTTGACGACAGTAGGGTTATTCTCAACTAAGGAATAGTTTTAATCTTTTCTGATAAAAACAACTTTATATGCTTTATGCTTGGAAAATGTTTATACTGCAGTACAAGGTTACTGTAGAAATTTATATTTCAGTTTAATCTTTTTATTGAGACTATTGCATGAGAATCAGTTTTCTTTCTTAAGTCACTCACTTGGCTAGCAAGCTCACCCCGTTTTCAAATGTTTTCCTTTCCCCCAGGTAGCGGTCAAATCCTCAGGAGATAGCTCTACATCTGCTCTGCCACTAAAGGACAAAGATATTGTAAACCGTCTGTTAGGTGGTTACTGTAAATATTGTACACATGTTATAGTTGTTCATATAGGGACTAAGGTTTTCGGCATCGGGACTTGTGAAACTAGTAATGTAATCTCTCTAAATATGTTGTGTGTTTAAACTTAATGAATTTGGCCTAAGAGGCATCCGCTGTGTATGAGTTGCATGTTGGTATCAGAAATATTTTTGCTAGAGTTATTAGGCAGTAAGTGTCAACAAAAAGGTTGATAACTACTGCAGTCATATCCTTTCCTTGGCTGAGAGAGTAGTCTGGGATGGTGTGTGACAACTTGGTATCAGAGCATAAGTTTCTGGGAAAGTTGAGGAATTAGTTTATACCAGCTTAGTATCAAAGCATAAGTTTTGGTAAGGTTAAAGAGTTAGTTGATACCAATTGATATCAAAGCATGTGATTTTAGGTAAAAGAGAGAGTTCATGCATTAGATTAAGTCCAATAAGTAAGTCTTTAACATGTGTACTTATTAATTAGGCAAAGATGCCGAGAGAAAGTGGTAGGCTGAGAAGGCAGACTAAGAAGAGGAATGTTGACCCTACCAGCGGAGGCCCTGAGGTTAGACAGGACCCAGATCCGAAGGGGAAGACACCCAGTAGAGCAAGAAACGATTTCTACAAATGAGTCGAGTACCCCATGGGTAGATGTAGATCCCCAGATGGAGGATCGAGTATTTGATAGAATCGTCCAGAGATTAGCGGTGAGTGTAGGATCGATTCAGACTAATCCAGAAAAGAAATTCTACGCCGAGAGGCTGAAAGCATTAGGTGCCACGACATTCAATGAAGCCAGAGATCCAGTAGATGCTGAGGTTTGGTTGGACTTGATTGAGAAATGTTTTAATATTATGAGATGGCCTGAGGATCGTAAGGTCAGGTTAGTAGCATTCTTGTTGCAAAAGGGTTGAGAAATGGTGGAAAGTGATAGAGGCCAGAAGAAGTAGTTCATAAGCTATGACTTAGCTTAAGTTCAGACAAGTATTTGAGGATAAATACTACCATAGTGCTTTTAAAGAAGCAAAAGGGAAGAGTTTCTTAGGCTAACTCAGGGATCGATGATGGTTGCTGAGTACGAGCAAAGATTTACAGAGTTTTCTCTGTATGCTCTTCCAATCATTGCGAAAGAGAAAGAGAGATGCAGGAGATTTGAAAATGATGGAACACAAGACATACGCAGTGGAATAAGGATCTAATTACACTCTAATTGCTTCTAATTAAACGAAAAATAGCATGCAAATATAGGAAAAAAAAAGTAAATTAAAAGGGATAAAATACAACCTTTGTAGCTCCCAAAATGCTTCTATCTCCGCCTGAACACGAATCGGACAACCAATAGAGCTGACCTACTATCCTCTAGACTCAGAACTAGGTTGTAGGGATGAATAAACCAAGAGAGAGAAAGAGATGGAGATAGGAGATGGATTTTTCTTTTTGGTTTGAGTTTTTTTTTCAGCCCAATTTAGAAACTAGTTTTGGCAAAATTGTCAAAAGTTTTTTATCCAATTTGAAAGCTCAAATTTATAGAAAAAACCATGCAAAAATTACATGAAACAAATTCATAGAAACCCAACATCTCAAAATCCACTATCAAAGTGGGCTTGATGTCTCAACTATAAGCCAACACCTAGCCTACTATCTTGTTAGTGAAATTATCCAACAAAAGTTTGGATTTTCTCACTAACTTTAGTCAAAGGGGAAAATGGTCATTTTGTCAAGGTCAAATTTTGACCGAAAAGTCAACATTTTGACTTTTTATGATTTTTTTCGTGTTGACTAATTTTGACCTCCCAAGCATGAATCCGTATTCATTTTCTCGAAATTCAAATCACATTTGAATATAAGGCCTGTCAAAGTTTGACTTTTCAAAGTCAAAAGTCAATTCTTTGACTTTTTACATCTTTGACCATTTCCATTATTTCCGAGCTTCGAAATATGAACGTATTCATATTCTTGATATTTAAATCACATTTAATCATTAAAGCTGTATCTCTAAACTGAAAACCGACCACTATATCACATATACTTGTCGGTTTCTCTTTCTTCACCTAATTCGAACAATTTGAATCATTCTATCATACTGTTCTAAGTTTATTCCATATGAGCTAGTAGGGGAACCTAATGGACCTATAGATCATGAGCTCCAACGATCCGTGATTAGCTGGCTAAACTCTTTTAGATGGAGCTAATCAACATTCGTTAACTAATGGGTCATTCCACTATAGTCCCGTAGTTGCACTCCCCTCACTATAGATATATTTGTGTCCATATGATATAACCATGATTAGTAAGCTAATCCTTCACAGGTTGTTCGTAATCTCGGTTGGGTCATAAAAACTGTTTTACCCCCAAGACTACATCTTGTTCCTTAAGTTCCACTGATCCTCTAATGAAAAATTGGTTTAAGGTCCAACCTATAAACCGAATCCCTCTCGAGCCAAGGAGTGGGTGGGGCCCCTTGTTCAAGACCTGGATTCAGTACTAAAGGGAACAACCTATCTACTATCCCTATAACTAGTAGGAGTAAATTTCCCAGCTATCCAACTGATGTTACCCCTGAAATGGGAGGCTTATTGGGCCAGTGATAATGAGCTTCCCTCACCTATGCAGATCTAAGGATAATTTCGAGTGAATAGGAGTTCATAGTTAGCTCGGGATTAAGATTAAACTTACCTAGGTCATCAATTAACGAAATAGCCAGTTTTATACATAAAACGACATTTAGAACATAAAAAGTGACTATTTCATGGTTCAGTCTTATGTAAACTCTTTACATAGGATGCCCCTACTTCCATGTCTCCACATGAACGGTTTAGGATCACATCGTTTATAATAATTACAAAATGAGTCGCATCCATAGTGTCCCCAGAATAAGGTGCCCAACCTTATTCATATACTATCGATCATTTTGGCTATATATTTGAACTTGATCCACATTTATGTCACTACATAGAGTTCAAACTTAAACTTAATAGCCTCGAATCCTTAGTTTATTGGATTTATGAATATAGAATTTAATTTTACTAAAGATTTTCAATGATAGCTTTATTGAACAAGAATATGATATTACAAACTACGAGTTTTAGGACATAAAATCCAACAGAAAATGGGCTAAAAAGAAAGATACGTACATTCGTTACCTCTACAGCTAATTGGGTGAATTTCACTCAGATAATTGAGACCGCTACCAAAGTTGAGCGGAGTGTAGATATACTCCAGCCAGGTGCGGAATGGTTTTAGACCCCCGGTCTCTGGACAGTCAGGTATGAGAAGTTTTGGAGGCACGAGCTAATAAGGTTCGAGTCGAATGAGGTCAAGACCTGCAGCTGGACCGAGTGGTAGATCGGTACCAGGTCGTGCTAGCAAGTTAGTAGCTAGTACAGGAAGGAGACCACTGTGCGCAAACTGTGGTAAGCGCCATACAGAAGTATGTTATGGAAATAGGAATGTGTGTTTTCAATATGGACAAGCAGGGCACTTCAAGAAAGATTGTCCCTAGCTAGGTCATTGAGCACAGGGTGAACAATGAGGAATTACTGATGACATGCAGAAATGCATGTCATCTTTTGCCTTTTACTTAGAATTAAGAAGGTCATTAGGTAGAAATTACGTTGATCATGCTAGGAATTCACGAGAATATGAGTTGGCACCGATTAGCATGACGAATCTCAACTAACCCAGTATTTGCGTTAATTGTGCGTTCAATGTTCTATCTTGGTAGCCAATGCAGGAAATTAATGCAAATGCGGAAACCAGACCAACGCATAGACGACCGCATGCGGAGAAACACTCCATCGCAAGGCAAAGGCATCGATCAATGCATGGATGTTGCGGTAATCAGCCGTATGCATCCATCGCATGGGAGTTGCGCTCGTCAGGCGATTGCGGTCATCATGTGGAATTACGGTGTTAAGCGAATGCAGTCATTGAATGATTGCAGCTACGTGACAATGCATTCTAGTGGGATCAACGCAAAGTTGGTGGAATGAACGCATCAATGCATCTACCTCGAGAAAATCCAAAGCTAATGCTGACATTTCACCTACCACACTGTTAGTGGCAGAGGTTCAGAAAAGAAAAACGTGTCGAACGTCAAACCCAGAGCAGTCCAATTAATGTTGTCGGCGATCCAAACTCTATAAATAGAAGCCAATGAGCATAATTCCAGGCATCCAAGGTTTTCACCTGAGGTTCGCCTACGGTAGATCCTTGTGATCCAGATAAAATGTATGAGAAGATGCTGAGAGTTTTTCACTTCCATCCATTCCGAGTGACGACCATAGCCTTCGACCGGAGTTAAATCTCGAGAGAGTCAGCTTCTCCAACCATTCCTGGCACCACCGGCAGCCTTGACCCATATTCACTGGAAGCAAATCTTTGTTTCCAACCGGTCATTCCTTTTTCCTTTCTTTTTCTAAATTGTATTGTATGACATTTTGAATTAAGAAATTAATACAATTTGTTTTTAATGCATTTCTCTTTTCCTTCGACTTCATCTCCATCTTCTTTCTTAGCATCCTTTCTTTCATTGCAACATTTAGTGGGAGTTCTTCGGTATTGCATACTCAATCATGTGGATTAGAGATATGAAACATGAGCAAATCACCGAGAGGTGTGCATTGCGCGAGTATGTGAGTAATCTTATTTGCTTAGTGTGAAGCTACTGCAACGCCTATCTATAGGCTAACGCATTGCTTGTCCATGAGTGAAGTCAGCAACAATCAACTGCCCGAGAGGGTAAGTGGTCGGTCGCATTACGCAAAGTATGCGTTGTTCACTAGGAATAGTAGCAACCTTGCGTCAATCAAGTTCATATGGTTACCTTGTCCTATGAGCGCATCATTCATCATTTAGGCGTACTTGAGAGAGTAGTCTAAAACCCAAATCTAAGACTCTCGAGAGCAGATTATAACGCATAGGCAAGAATGGGGACTTAGAGATGAGCTCTGCTTGTCAACACTGCATTGCATGCATCATAGGAATAGGAATGATGATATGTGGTCGTCTTGTTTGTGTATCAACGCATCGACAGGAATTAGAGGCTTATGTGTAATCCCTATAAACACCTCTGCATATACATCGCATGCATTCTAACAATTAGAAGCCGTAGCATTCGCGCCGAGAGGTGGTTTACTATTGTATGTGGGTTGCATGATTGCATGGCTTGCGTTGACTAAGGTTCCCTTGCGGTCACTCTTAAGGGGTGCAATGAAAACATCTCCGCATTTTATCTGTTTTCCCATTCATTTGATTCATATCAAGGTTTGTCGCATTTCTACCTCTCATGCATATTCTTATTGCGTTGTCTGATAGATAAGAGTAGGAGTAGGATTAACATAGCAACAACCCCTCCATTCTTTTATTTAACCCGTCGCATGCACAATCACCGCAAAATAATAGTACAAGTCCCTGTGTTGGACCTCAGATTACCCAAGAAAACACGCGTTCATGTTATACTTAGCATAAATGCAAGAAAACTTATGGCAAGATGCATGGTCATCGCATACATAGTTGGCGCATTTTTCACTCCAATGCATGACCATCGACGCATGGCTATCAACGCATATTTTAGAAACATGCATCGCATAACGCATCCAGCGGATCTTGGTTGTCGAGTAAAATTGACTTCCAATTCTCGCACATCAATTACCCAGGTTGTAGACCAACCTAGAGCGACGAGAGCGAGAGGTGAGAGATCCGATGCAGCTAAGCAGAAAGGGTAGTTGGACGACCCCAACAACAATAGCAACAGTAGCAGCAATAGGGTAGAGTATACGCTATGACACACCAGGAAGCGGAAGAGGCTCCAGATGTCGTAACTAGTACGATAACTTTATGTAATCAGTCCGCTTATGCATTATTTGATCCTGGTGCTACACACTTATTTATATCTAGCATGTGTGCATTGCATATAGATAGAGTGCTTGAGCATATGAATGACAATTTGTTTATTTCTATGCCTGTAGGAGATAGTCTAGTTGTACATGAGTATTACAGGAATTGTGAAGTAATTCTTGGGAGTTAGAGTTTTTGGGTTGACTTGATTCCATTAAAGTTACTAGAGTTTGATGTTATCTTAGGCATGGATTTTCTAAGTAAACACTATGTCACCGTGGATTGTTTTAAGAAAGAAATAGTATTTAGGAAACCTGGTGGAAAAGAGATAACCCTGGTAAGTAGTAAAAGAATACTTCCAGGAAGTTTAATATCAGTAGTGAAGGCTAGGAAGCTGCTGAGTAAGGGATGTAAAGCTTATTTAGCCTATGTGGTAGTTTCACATGATAGGAAGCTGAGATCTGAGGATGTAGCTGTGGTACAAGAATTCTTAGATGTGTTCCCTGAAGAGTTACCAGGCTTACCACCTGACCGGGAAGTAGAGTTTACTATTGAGTTGGTTTCAGGTACAACACCTATATCCCAGGCACCATATAGGATGGTGCCAACAGAATTGAAGGAGTTCAAAGTTCAATTATAGGAACTTGTGGATAAGGGGTACATTAGAGCCAGTGTGTCACCTTGGGGAGCACTGATCTTGTTTATGAAGAAGAAAGACGGTACTCTCAGATTATGTATAGACTATAGACAGTTGAATAAGGTTACCATTAAGAATAAGTACCCGTTGCCTCGTATAGATGATCTCTTCGATCAGTTAAAGGGAGCCACGATGTTTGTTAACGGGCAAAAATGCACGTTATCATAGTGCTAAGTTCTTAAACAATGTTGGATTGCGTTGATGAAATATGTTAATTTGCGTCCATTAAGCATCGATTTTATAATATTGCGGTCGCATGCATTCAACGCATTAGAACAGTTGATTTTTGTGTAGAATATGCATTAACGCGATGCAAGAATTGTGATCATAGAAGATCACTAGTCGAGCGCAACTTCATCGTAAGGCTTTGCGATGATTATGTTCGCAAAAATTTGCCCAAGAAGGATTGCCGCAACTTGGTCAGTGCAACATGGTCGGCGCATCTGGGTGAAAGGTTAATCAATCGTGATGGGACAGAAAGCTGATGACAGTCGAATCTGAATTAAGTTGACAGTCGATGACGATCACAAAGTACATTCAGCTTTTCGGTGACAATTATTCGGCACATCAGTCAGGAATTAAAGCTATCCCATCTGTACAACCATGAGAGAGAAGTCGCCTTTCACCATGGACACTCTATAAATACCAAAGGAATTCTTCAGAAAGGGGGTTGATAAATTAACCAGTTCAGCTATTCTTTGTTCCATGAGTTTGCATGCCCTTGTTCATAGTGTTCTGTCATTTTAAGGCGAAGCAAGAGAAGAGTGGTGACGCCGAAAATCACTCAGGGCAACTCGAGAGAGAACCTTGAGGCGTAGAAGCAAAAAGCGGGCCGACTCTCGTGAGAGCGAGATTATCATTTGAGCACGAGTAGAAAAACAGTGTAAACGCCTGGGCAGCAAGAGATTGCTACCAGGCTCTTTATTCTATACTTGCATTGTTATTTTGTACTTCATCTTCATATTTATACAATGGAAGTCCTATTTCTACATCTGCTCACTCTCTTAATACGCATGAGTAAAACTAGTCGAATGGGTTGAGAAGAACTAAGCTAACATGACTCAGGAAGTTCATTGCTTGCGATTGTCTTGTTATATGCTGTGCAAAAAACCCTTTAGAGCTACTTGAGAGAGAGTCTAAAGAAAGAACCTAATGACTCGAGAGAGCTAGGTTAGAATCTGGACTCGAGAGAGCAAGATTATAACTGCATAAATAAAAGATAGAGACTTAGAGATAAGCTTCATTTGTCAACCTGCATCGCATGCATCCTAGAGATGGGAATGATATTATGTGGTCGCCTTATTTGTATGTGTGTCATTTCATCATTGCATAAATGAGAATAGAGGCTTATGTGTATGTCCTATAGACTTGGTGCATATATTTTATGTGTTCTACCCTTAGAAGCTTTGGCATTTGCACCGAGGTGGTTTACTATTATATGCATGTTGCATGATCGCATAACATGAACGCATCCTAAGAAGTGTTAGCCGAATCTTTTCTCAACTCGTTCACCGCATACTCATTGCATCTATCACACAACTGCCTTTTTTCAAATTCCACCGCATTTATTTATTTTTCATCAACGCAAACAACAAACCCAACAATTTACTTATTTACCTGGTAACCGCAAGGTTTTCATAAAAATTACCATGCAATCTGTTTTCACAAGTCCCTGTGTTCGACCCTGGACTTACCAAGAAACTCAGAGGAATTTGCACTTGGATTCCGCTGGGGAAACTTAGTGCACAACGCAATTCCATCAACGCATATCATCCACATTTCCACATCATAAAATTAAACACCAGTGTTCTCTAAGATAGATTTGAGATCAGGTTATCACCAGTTGAAGTTGAGGGAAACAGATGTTCCAAAAACTGCTTTCAGAACTAGGTATGGACATTATGAGTTCCTAGTAATGCCGTTTGGATTAACGAATGCTCCTGCGGTATTTATGGACTTGATGAATAGGATATTTCATCTTTACCTGGATCAGTTTGTGATAGTTTTCGTAGACGATATACTAGTATATTCTAGTAGTGTAGAGAAGTACAAGGAACATCTAAAGTTGGTGTTGCAAATGCTAAGAGAAAAGAAGTTATATGCCAAGTTTAGTAAGTGTGGTTTTTGGTTAAACTAAGTCGTATTCCTTGGGCATATAGTTTCAGCTGACTGAGTCGGTGTAGATTCCCAAAAGATAGAAGTAATAGTTAACTGGGAACGACCCATGACTGTAACAGAAGTATGCAGTTTTCTGGGTTTAGTAGGTTATTACAGGAGATTCTTGGAGGGCTTTTCTAAGATAGCTCTACCATTGACAAACCTGACCAGAAAAGATGCGAAGTTTGAATGGTCACCAGAGTGCGAGCATAGTTTCAAGAGTTGAAAAGAGGTTAGTGTCAGCACTAGTGTTAACATTACCTACACTAGGTAAAGAGTTTGAGGTTTATTGTGATGCATTCCGACAAGGGTTAAGATGTGTTCTAATGCAGGAAGGAAAGGTAGTGGCCTATGTTTCTCATCAGTTAAAGAAGCATGAATGTAACTACTCTATGCACGATTTAGAGTTAGCAGCAGTTATGTTGGCTCTAAAGTTATGGAGACATTACCTATTTGGTGAACATTGTCATATATTCACTGATCATAAGAGTCTGAAGTATATCTTTCATCAGAAAGAGCTAAACTCAAGACAAAGAAGATGGATCGAGTTGATCAAAGATTATGACTGTACAATTGATTACCACCCAGGTAAAGTGAATGTGGTGGCTGATGCTCTAAGTTGAAAGACCAGATAACCAGAGCAGTTATCTATTCGGTGAAAGGTGTACTGATACATGAGTTGTATAATGCTAAAGTAGTATTGTCAGTTGGTCAGAAGGAGGTTTGATAACTTGTAGAAATACAAGTTATTATGGCTCTTAAGTTGGAACAATCAGGGGTTTTAATGATAAAATCTCATCATTTTTAGAAGAAACACATGGAATTACTCGAACATTATCAAACTCATGCAAAAGAATGTTTATTGCTAAAGTACTGCGACACTAACGCATGACATTGCAGGATTTCAACAAGAGGCTAATGCATGATTAAGAAAAGTTTCGCAGGCAAAGTCTAACGCATGGGCCATGCGTTGGAGGGATTCAACGCAAGGAAGATTCATTGATTCAGGCTGTTTGTGTCAAATCACCACTTGCAAGCATGGGCACCTACAGTGGGCAGTGTCAGGCGGCTAACCAGGGTATGGACTTTAATGCTGCCCATCATCAAGCTAGAGAAGACCAACGCCTATAAATAGAAGAAATCCCTTCAGAGTTAAGAGTTCAGAAATTCCAAATTCTCACTCTCAGTTTTGGTCTCAGTGTTAGCTTAGTCTTAGTTTTAGATCTTTAGAGCTATGCTGTGGTGCCGAGAAGAGCAAGAGGGAAGAGAACCACCATCATCGCCGATGAAGGAGCGTAGGAAGCCGAGCTCGAGAGAGACACTTCATCCAATTCTTACCCAAGTGGTTGTACACAACTAGAATTGAGCCAAAAAGGACAAGAGATTGTACTCTGCGGCTTGACTCATTTCATTTCATCCCATTTATCGCTTTCATCCTTTCATCTAATTAAATATTGCTTTTGTAAAGACAATCAGCTTCTTTATAAATTCACATATTTGATCCATCATACTTTTTCATTGTTTATTTCTTGTTTATGTTGGATGCATCTATACTTCATGCAAAATTCAATTTCAAATGCCTAAGCCAACTAAATCAATTAGTAAAAGCATCTTTAACTTAAACTATTCGAGAGAATAAGCCAACCAACATCAAGTAGAACGCCTAGTACATCTAGAGATAGACTCACTGGTGTTTTGTTGCATCCTGTGTTTGACTCATACATCCTAGAGACAGGTACTGTATGATATTCGCATTGAGAAGTGTCGAATAGAGTCTAACGCGTAAACAAAGATAAACAAGCATCTCATTCACATCATATTCTAGTTCGTGTACATCCAACTTATATCAATGCATACCACTTGCATCAAAATCCATTTTCACACGACCCATTATTCTCTACTCGACCCTTTTGTATCTTCTTACACACACACAACACCTTAGTGTAAATAATGCATTTCTCCATAAATTTAGGACATCCCTACAACAATTACAACGCAAGGTCTGCGTTAGCTTTAATCTGAATCCCTGAGTTTGACCTTGGACTTATCGGGAACCTAAATTGGATTTATACTTCGATCTGATTTACGAAAACTTGAATGTCAATAGAGAAGTGTCATGCATTCTGTTGCACATCTCTAATGCATTAACGCGTTACGAATACATCAATGCATCAACGCATCAACGCATCATTCATAAAACTTATTTTTCCACGAAATCAACGAATAAGGTTTGATAGCTTCATTACAAGTACGCCCTACTCTCGTAGATGATATTCTATGTGAACAGTTAAAAGATTATGATCTTTAGAAGTTAGCTGAAGAAGTAGGTAAAGGTTTGAGGACAGACTACTAGTTAAGAGTAGACAAAGTGCTATTAAAGGAAGGTAAGGTATGTGTACCTAATACCCTAGCACTTAAACGAGCTATTCTGGAAGAGGCACATAGTTCGGCTTATGCTATACATCCAGGTAGTACGAAGATGTACAGAACATTAAAGAAATCATACTGGTGGCCTGGTATGAAGAGAGAAATAGCAGAGTATGTTGATAGATGTTTAGTGTGTCAACAAGTTAAGCTAAAAAGACAAAGGCCGGCAGGATTGCTTAATCCACTCCAAGTACCATAGTGGAAATGGGAGCATGTTACAATGGATTTCTTGTTTGGTTTACCTAGGACACCGGTGAGCTATGATGGTATATGAGTAATTGTGGATAGATTGACAAAGACAACTAAGTTTTTACCTGTTAAATTTACTTTTACCCCAGACCAATTAGCTAAGCTGTCTGTTGACAGAATTGTGAGTCAAATTAGGGCTCCAGTTTCGATTGTATTAGATCGAAATTCTAGGTTTACATCGAAGTTTTTGCCTAGCTTACAGAAAGCTATGGGTACAAAGCTATATTTCAGTACAGCTTTTCATCCACAGACGGATGGTCAGTCTAAGCAGACGATTCATACAGTAGAGGACATGTTGAGAGCATGTGTATTGCATTTCAAGGGCAGTTGGGATACGCATCTATCGTTGATCGAATTTGTGTATAACAACAGTTACCATTTGAGTATCGAAATGGCACCGTATGAGCCTCTATATGGAAGACCATGTAGAACTCCGATATGTTGGAATGAGGTCGATGAAAAGAAATTACTAGGCCCAGAACTTGTTCAGCAAATATCAGACAGTGTTAAGATTATAAAAGAAAATCTTAAGACAGCTCGAGACAGGAAAAAAAGTTATGCCAAAAAGCAGAAAAGAGAATTGAAATTTGAAGTTGGTGATAAAGTATGTCTTAAGTTGTCTCCGTGGAAAGGAATACACAGGTTTGGTAGGATAGGGAAGTTAGCCCGAGGTATATTGAACCTTACGAGATAATAGAAAGAGTTGGCCCAATGGCGTATAGGTTGGATTTACCTCCAGAGTTATCTCATATCCATGATGTGTTTCACGTGGCAATGCTGAGAAAGTATGTGCTAGATCTTACCCATGTGTTGCCTGAGCAACCAGTGTAGTTGAAAGAGAATTTGTCTTATGAAGAAGAACCAGTGGAGAGTCTTGACAGAAAAGAGCAAGTCTTAAGGAATAAGACAATACCATTGGTAAAGGTACTATGGCGAAACCATAGCACTGAAGAAGCTACATGGGAAGCTGAAGAGCAAATAAGAAACAAGTATCCGCAGTTGTTTAATTGACAGACTTGTAGCAAAATTTTGAGGATGAAATTTTCATAAGGGGGAGGTAAATGTGAACCCTGAGCCCTAATTTCTCTACTTGAGTATGTTCCCTACTAAGACCAGTATGGTGGGTAGGTGAATGTGAGAATGAATGTGTAATTGTAGAGAAAAGGGTGAAAAATTAGAAGATAAGTGTGAATTTGAAGCTTGACTCTTGGGTAAAGCTTGGAAAAATTTGCTAAGTATAACCCATACGTTGGAAGCGAGAAAATTGGCTAAGTGTTGTCCCATGCATTGGCCTTGCCCATTTTAGAGGTTATTTGGGTGTTGAAGGAAGCCAAAGTGTGGCCAAGAGAAATGCATGCGACAGCCAATGTCTTGAGAGGTTAGCAAAACGTGCAGCAGCTTCAAGTTCCACAGACATGGGCGCTGGGCGTTGGATGTACGCGTGCGGGACGATCGTGTAGTAATGAATGGGCATTGGACAATCGCGTAGAAAATGAGCAGCACTACACGATTGGGTATGCGATCGTCTAGTAAGTGAGCGGCACTACACGATGAGATAGGCGATCATGTAGGTAGGCGTCGGGCGATCTTATAGAAAATGCACGAAGCTAAGCAATGCGGTAGGCGATTGTGTAGCAGATGTGCGGTGCTAGACGAGGCGAAGGTTTGCATTAAACGATAATGCTATGCGTTGAACGATAGCGTTACGTGATGGGGCGTTGGAACTACACGATCGACATCAGTGCTAGACGATGACGCTGAGTGATGGAACTATGCGATGGGCGTGTGCACTAGATGATGGACGTCAGCACTACACAGTGGGCAAGGACTATGTGGTAGGCTGTGTGCTATGCAATAGGCATAGGCGTTATGCAATGGTACTATGCGGCAGTAGTACTAGACGATGAGCTAGGCGATGAACGCATGGTGAAACGTCTTTGCATTGCTAAGGCCTACGGTACATAATGTTTATGAGGTTAGGTTGCGTTGGTCTTGAATAAGAGACTAAGGTTATTGGCAAACAAGGACATACATGCATTGGTCATAGGGGATGCGTTAGCAAGCCTAGGCGATGGTAAGCTATAGCATGAAGTGTTAAGTTGAGAACTAGCTTGACCCAAAGGTTGTTATGCATTGGTGATGTGCTATGTGCCAAGGACATCTAAGGGCATGTGAGCGCATAGGACAAGGCTAATAGTATGTGTTGGAAGAGTGTTGGTCATAATCCTAGTTGAGAGCATCGGCCAAAGGTAAAGCCATGCGAGAGAAAAGGGCATGCACGGCCAAGCATTTGAGGTTGGATGAACGCATTTGAGGTTGGATGAATGCATTTTGAGGTTGGATGGACGCATTTGAGGTTGGATGGACACATTGGAGGTCAGATGGGCGCATACGCCCTGTGAAGGAGCGATCGGCCAAGATGGCTTGCGACCATAAGGGTGTGGAATGTTCCAATGGTGATCATCTGGACATGTGGTGTGTTGGGAAGAAGTCTTGGGCTTCAAGAAAATGAGGTGGATGCACAAGAAGAGATGAAAATTTAAGCATTATGTGTTGGCTAAGGAAGAGGAAGGCACCTTAAATTACAATAGCATGAACATTGCATTGATAGTGTGGGGAAAAGACACTTGAACATGTGGCCAATTAGGAGGTGTCGGCCTTGGAGAGATTTTGGATGCCTATAACTAAGGCCAATGACTTTTCTTCAGATCATAACTCAAATTCTCTTCAAAGGACATTAAGAAGAGTGTATGAAGGCTGATTATGAAGAAACTATGCGTTGATGAAAGAATGCATGCATTAGTAGCAAAACCATGCATCGGTCATAAAGTTTAAAGAGGAGGAGACACTGTCGGATAGTGAAGTGTGGAAATAACATCAATTTGGGACATGGATATCTCCCAGCATACTCGTGCGTTTGGAGTGATTCTAAAGCCACTTGAAAGCTCCATGAGTCTAGTATTTTGGTAGGGCTTCCAAAGATGAAGTTCAAAAGAATCGGGCTAGAAAGTGAGAAAAAGATAGAAGGGTCAAGCTGTCGGCTAAGCTTGGGCCACTCTTGAGGATTTGATGATTCCGGCAAAACCACGAGGCTTTCTGAGCTAATATTTTAAGGTAAGCTTCCTGAGACATTGTAGAGCATGTTTACAGAAGAAAGTATCTCAAGATAAGGTTTATAACTATGAGTAATTGGAGCTTTAAATTGAATCTGGATCTTAGTGTTCAAAAGGGAGCCCAAGGAACCAAGGAACTTCTAGAGAGAAACTTTCCTAAACGACCAAGGTGAGTGACTAAATAATTACAATGTTTTAAAGAAAGGTTATTCTCATGCTGGCTAGTTTTACAAAGCAATTTCCAAGCAAAACATGAGTTATATTTTAAACGCATGCCATGTATAGGTTTATTGAAAAACTATTTATGTGTGTTTAAATACACCAAGCATGCATTAGTATCTTTAAAGACATGTCTTCTATGCGGTATGCTCTACATGCTTTAAAGAGAAAGTCATTTTATGACTACTTTTACTTGAAACTCGATACCGAAGGACATTTGAGAAGGTATCCGACCAACTCGATACCGAAGGACATTTGACAAGGTATCTGAGCAGCTCGATACAGAAGGACAAGTTTTGAGAAGGTATCTAAGCAAAAGTACCTCAAGTATGATGGTACTTAGTATACCACGTGCACGTAGGTAGTTAAAGTCAGAGATTGAGCAAAAGGGTTGTCTCTTGACTAGCAGTTGATGTTGGGATTTAACCACAGCATGGTTATTCTCAACTAAGGAACAGTTTTAATGTTTTCTGATAAAAACAACTTTATATGCTTTATGCTTGGAAAATGTTTATACTGCAGTACAAGGTTAATGTAGAAATTTATATTTCAGTTTAATCTTTTTATTGAGACTATTGCATGAGAATCAGTTTTCTTTCTTAAGTCACTCACTGGGCTAGCAAGCTCACCCCGTTTTCAAATGTTTTCCTTTCCCCTAGGTAGCGGTCAAATCCTCAGGAGATAGCTCTGCATATTCTCTGCCACTAAAGGACAAAGATATTGTAGACCGTTTGTTAGGTGGTTATTGTAAATATTGTACACATGTTACAGTTGTTCATATAGGGACTAAGTTTTGGGCATCGGGAATTGTGAAACTAGTAATGTAATCTCTCTAAATATGTTGTGTGTTTAAACTTAGTGAATTTGGCCTAAGTGGCATCCGCTGTGTATGAGTTGCATGTTGGTATCAGAAATATTTCTGCTAGAGTTAAGGCAGTAAGTGTCAACGAAAGGGTTGATAACTGCTGTAGTCATGTCCTTTCCTTGGAACTAGATAAAGCTAAGGTGGATGTTATTGATAAACTCTCATATCCAACATGTGTTAGGGAAATTCGTTCTTTCCTTGGAACTATATGTTTTTACAGGCGAGTCATCAAGGATTTTTCGAAGTTGGCATTGCCTCTATCGACATTATGCAGAAGGATGTTCCCTTTGAGTTTGACAAAAAGTGTCAAGAAGCTTTCGACACCTTAAAGGAGAAGCTAACCACTACCCCAATTTTGCAACCTACAAGGTGGGATGTGCCATTCGAGATCATGTGTGATGCTAGCAATCTAGATGTGGGAGCAGTGCTAGGACAAAGGGTTGAAAAGAAGAGCCACGTCATATGCTTTGCATCAAGAATCCTAAACCCAAATGAAATTAATTACATCACATCTGAAAAAGAATTTTTGGCCATTGTTTTTGCTTTAGATAAATTCCATTCTTACATCATTGGATTTCCTATCACTATCTATACTGACCACGCTGCTCTCAGGTACCTAATGACCAAGAAGGAGTCAAAACCCTGATTGGTCCATTTGATGTTCCTTCTCTAAGAATTCAATTTAACCATCAAAGACAGAAAGAGTGCAGAAAACTTGGTAGCTTACCATTTGAGTAGGATAGTACAAGAAGAAGACCCCGTATCCCTACGTGAGGACTTTACAGATGAATTCTTGATCCATATCGACACATCCACTCCATCGTATGCAAACATGGTTAATTTTCTAGTAACAGGTAAGTTCCTTTACGATATGCCTAGTTCTAGAAGGGCCAAATTGAAAAGTGATTCAAAGTACTTTGTGTGGGAACCACCATACCTTTGGAAGATTTGTTCTGACCAAATCATTAGGAGGTGTGTCCCAAATGAAGAGTTGGAATCAATGCTTACCTTTTGTCATGAGATGGCTAATGGAGGGCATTTTAGTCTTAGGAGATTTACTAGGAAGGTTAGATAGTGGGTTGATTTGGAATTCTGTGTTTGCCGACTACTTTGCATTTTGTAAATCTTGTGAGAGGTGTTAGAGGTCAGGATCTTTGTCTAGGAGGAATGAGATTCCTTTAAATTCTATTCTTGTATGTGAGATTTTTTATGTATGTAGTATGGATTTCATGGGCCCTTTTTCTTCTTCATTTGGCTACTTATACATTCTTTTAGCGGTGGACTATGTTTGGAAGTGGGTCGAGGCAATCCCCACAATGACTAAGAATGTTGTGGTTTCAGGTTTCTTAAGAGCTAATATTTTTTCTGGATTTGGTATATCTCATGCTATAATCAGTGACCAGGGTACTCACTTTTGCAACTAGACCATCGAGGCACTCATGAGGAAATATGGAGTACACCATCATATTGCCACTCTATATCACCCTCAGCAAACGGACAAGCTGAAATATCAAATTGAGAGGCCAAAGCCAGTGAGTATAGATTGTTAGAGCTACAAGAGTTGGAGGAATTGTGCTTGGAGGCCTATGAGAACTCAAGGATCTACAAGGAAAGATCAAAGCTAATCCATGATAGAGGCCTTTTGAGAAGGGAATTTTGGGTCGGGCAGAAAGTGTTACTCTACAATTCTCATCTATCACTTATGCCCAGTAAACTGAAAATCTAAATGGTTTGGTCCCTTTGAGGTAATTAATTTATTTCCCTATAGTGCTGTGGAAATCAGAAGTCTGGAAACTGGGAAGGAATTCAAAGTGATCGGGCACTGCTTAAAGATGTTCAATGAAGGAGAAGTCAACTGTGTTAGTGCAAGCTTCACGTTGGCTCTACCTGCCATCACTTGAGCCCGTATCACTAGGCGTCTAGCAAAAGACGTTAAACTTTGCGCTACTTGGAGGCAACCAGGAGTTTTATTTGCTTTTCTTTCCTTTCTTCTATATTTTTCATTTTTATTTATTTTTTTTTTTTTTTTGATTTACAATATCGGTTGACTACATTTACCCTTCTTTATAGGAGATGTGCAATTTTTACTCTTGAGGTATAAGATGAATATGCCAAAGCCCAAAAATCTAGGGGAGTTTTTCTGTTCCCTTTTTCCCTTTCTCTTTTTGTCCTTAGCATTGAGGATAATGCATATTTTAAATGTTGGGAGTGGGCAAAGCATGTTTAGGATTAAAAATTAAATTAATTGTGTCGTGGTGTGCCTATTTTTGTTCGCTCTATTTGTTGAATCCTTTCAATGATTTATTAATGACGCATTCAATGGGTTGCCTGTTCTAAAACGGTAATTTTCACAATTTTTAGCTTTTTATAAACAATTTTTTTCATGAGATCCATGTAAACTGAACCTAAGTTGATTTTTTTTTTTTGGGTTTGAAATCCTTTAAAGTATTAGAAATGAATTATCTATGTCGAGTTTTCGTTTTCACCTCGAAAGGCCCCTTATTGGCTAAGGAGGAACTTTTAGTGCCTAAGAGTAAAACTAGATAGTGAAAAAAATGTTAAGCCTAGTGTGTGAATGAAAAAAAATAATAAAAAAGAAATTTACTAGCTGCCTTTCCTGCTGAAAAAAAAAAGATAAAATATATCTATAGTGTGCGTGTGTACATGGATAGAGGTGAAAAGAGCTACCTCCGCTGTGTTCTATTAGGGCCCGTAAGAAAAGAGTGATAGGTTCCCGAAGGTGGAGTGTGAAAAGCTAGCCCTCTAGGTAAAATAAATGCCTTTTATGGTTTGTGTGCATGAGTTTTGGGCATTTCTTGATAGTGTTACTCTTTGATTAGCAATATCAGTATGTCTTCAGCTGATAACTGAGCCAGAGTAGAGAGAAGATGAATTGAGAGATGGATAAGACTTTTTCGGGAAATTTACGATTAACGAAAAAAAAATTCTTAGTTTTCTCGTTTATACAAAGAAAATGGATCCTCAACTCCATCCTCATATATGATGTTTTGGACTTCTGTCAAACCCATGTAGCTTTCTGGTGGTTTCACAACCCTTCCACTACGTCAAGGTAGTCTCAACTCTTGTGATGGTTGACTAGATGAACTGACATCAATAACTCTTGTTGATCTATCGGCATGTTCAACAACTCTTGTTGAACTCTCAGCAGTCTCAATAGAAATCTCATTTAAAACAAGCTTACTTTGTGGTTTATGATCCCTTATGTGGTCTTCTTCCAAGAAGATAGCATTTTTCGATACAAACACCTTGTTCTCACTTGGATCATAGAAGTATTCACCCCTCGTTTATTTGTGATAACTTACAAATAGGCAAACTTTCAAACGAGCTTCCAACCTTTTAAGGTTAGCCATAAGCACGTGTGCCAGAAATCCCAAAATCTGGAAGTGGCGTAAACTACCTTTACGGCCTCTCCATAACATAAAAGGTGTTTTAGAAACACTTTTTGAAGGAACATTATTCAAAATGTAAACTGCAGTCTCCACTGCATATCCCCAAAACGAGTTTGGAAGATGAGTATAATTCATCATAGATCGAACCATATCTAATAGGGTTCTGTTTCTCCTTTCTAATACATTATTATGTTTAGGTGTACCTGGGGCTGAGAGTTGGGATGTGATTCCATGTTCTATCATATAGTTTTGGAATTCTAAGTCCATATACTCTCCACCATGATCAGATCTTAGTGTTTTTATCTTCTTACCTAACAAGTTTTCAACTTCAGCCTTATACTCCTTGAATAATAATCTATGAAAGAGATGAAATATTCATACCCACCTCGTGCTCTAACACCCATCGAACCATAGAAGTCTAAATGTATACGCTCCAAGGTTTCCTTGGCTCTATAATCTTTTCCAGTAAAAGGTCGTTTGGTCTTTTTGCCCTCAAGGCAAGATTCACATATTGACGAAGAGTTTTCTTCTAAACCATTTAGAAGTTCATATTTCACCAACTTCTCAATCCTATTGAGATTAATGTGACCTAACCTTAAATGCCAAAGATGGGCGTTTTCCTTAGGAGAAACCCTTGGTCTTTTTACAGTGGTCACTGTTTTGAACATTTCAGTATTAAGCAAGGCTTTTATGACTAACGGCCTTAGCACATACAAGTTATTTTCCATTGAACCAAAACCAATCTCCATACCATTCTTAAAAATAAAATCTTTATTCTCATAAAAAGAGATGGAATAACCTTGTTCAATCAGACAAGAACTGAAATTAAGTTCCTCTTGATATGAGGAACTACATAAACATTATCCAGTAACAAATAACGTTTCTTGTCCAAAAATAACTTAAGTCTGCCTACAACAAAAGCTAAAACAACCTCACCAGTACCGACTCTAAGAGTCATCTCTCCAGCAACCTCTCCAAGACAAATAAATCAGAATTACCGTCTTTAGACATCTTCCTCTTTTCGAGAGTAGTGGGATTAGTATAAGAACCTATATAAGCTCCAAGTTCCATTTCAGAGGACAATTCTCGTCGATGAACTTGATCAGAGTCAACAACAATTTCTTTCTCTTTTAGTCCTTTGACATTCAAGAAAGATTGGAGATTATCTTTGGAACTGATACTACTGGTTTCTTTGTCATCAATCCCATTTTGTTCAAAAAGTAAGAATTTACGTTCAAATAATTCTTGCAGCAAGTCCATGATCTCTCGTGCAATGACCATGTTCTCAACCCCTTTAGCCAATACATCAGGTATGCTAGCCAAAATGTGAAGTCAGGCCATCGAATTCACCTTCATCCACACCTCATATGCATTACGAACATTTCGCAGTGCATCAAGGGTCGGGACTTGAAGACACTCTTTAACTATGACAAACTTAAAGTCGTTTACCACAAAATATGTTTTAATAGACTCTTGTAAAAAGGCAACTAACGAAAACTCATACAATGACATGTTGCTGGAAAAACAAACATATTGATCTACGTTAGATTTTAGCAAATACTCTTGAAAAAAAGTCCAATCTGGTTTAGCAAAATCTAAATGAACCCTGTAACACATCTAGTTTCGCAATGACAATTCAGTGTTTAGGACAAAATCCACCGAAGGGTAGTCAATTTATCCCTCCTCTGAATTGAGACAGTCTCAACAAATCATTACACCATAACAATTCTTGTTCCTATAACGACGAGACATCATTGATTTGGTTAAGAAATGATTAACTTGCTTAACAATTTCCTGTCAGTGTGACCCTTCATTTTAGATCCTAGAGTTCCGTTCCAAGCATCCAATCTTAAGGGAAAAATCCAATTGGAGAAAAAACTAAGCGACCCTATCCATTTTTGGAGTTGTCTTTGATATTGACCAACTACATAAACCATTTGAAGGGGAACGCTCCCAGAGCGCCTTAAGGCCGTGCAAAAAGGAGTCACGGTGCAAACCAATGAAAGAGACCGCATAACATGTTGACACACATCCTTCTCCCACTTACTATAAATACTCTCTTCGTTCACTTTGATATTGATCCATGCAAACACCATCTGAAGGGGGACGTTTTGGGGTTGATGCTCCAAACTCTCGTTGGGTCTTGTAGTTTGTAAACACTGTATTGAACAAACGCTTGTGATGTAATAATAATATATGATATTTTCTTCACTATTGTCTATAAAACATTGGATGTTTTATTTGCTTTACCACAAACCAATAAACTAAGATCCCTGGTTATCATTATAACTTAAGCATGTATATGGAGACCTACAGGTAGATCACGCCTTAAGTGATAACCAAAATGGTCTGTAGTATATGGATAAAGGAGGAAAACCTTATCCTGGTGACACTACAGATGTGGCCCGATTTGTAGAATAATTACAAGTGTTGTGACTTGCTACAGATGGTCTGATTCTGATCATTCATGTGGAGACATGCAAGGAGGGGCGTCCTATATAAAGGCGTTTGTATAAGACCAGATCACGAAGTGTTATAGTCTCGTTATATAACGTTGTTCATGACAGAGACTTCACTTTACTAGGGTGACCATATGTATCATGACCTTAATCCTGAGTGAGTTGGGAACTCCTACCTTTGAGGGCTGTCCTTTGATTTGCATGGGTGCGAATGGCTAGATTGCCGACTCAAACCTACCACTTTGGGGATTTGTCTGATTTGGGAGCTGGGAACTTAGTTACACAGGATGAAATTCACTCATTCCCCGAAGTACGGGTAAGTAAATAGATTACTCCCTTAAGGGCTGATTCCGGGGCTTAAACGATGTGGCGCCACACACCTTTTCATGGCCTGAGAGGTGTCCACACATAGTAGGACTATGTTGTATTGTTCATTAGAGGGATCAATGGTACTTTAGGAGTTAGATGTAACTACAGGTGAAAAACGGTAAATTGGCCCAACTGTACTTACGAGCATCTATGAATGGTTATCATACTGTTGATTGGTTATATCTGATGGACACAGAAATATATCTGTGGTGAGAAGAGTGCAGTTGTCGGTCTTTAGTGGAATACCTGGCAGTTAACGGATGGTAGATCTCGTGGCTAAAGAGTGTAGTTAGCTATTCATGTACCGTTGGAGCTTCAAACCACAGGTTCATAAGGTCCCCTTGGTAGCTCAATGGATTGAAGTTGAGAATCAGTTTTTGGGTTAGTTTGAAGTGTTCAAATTGACAAGAGGGAGTCTGATTATATATGATATGATTAAACTAGTCAATTATATAAAATATAGTTGACATGACGTACGAGATACATTAATTGGAGGAAAATGATATAAATATGATTTAAATCTAGTGGAGGAGAAAAGAACTATGGTTTATATGTTGCATATGATTTGATATTAAACTATAGGTTATAAATATAATATGATTATATTTATAAAAATTAAACAATTATGAGATAATTGTTGGTTGTTTTTCTCCATAATCGTATGAGATAGTGGGACGTTGCATTAAGTTTTCGTAATTGAAGGATAAAATGAAAATAGTTTTCATTTTGCAAAGAGATTGGATAATCGCTTTACGATTAGTACACTGCCCATTGTCTAGCAAACGAGAGCATACACGATAGCTCAAGTTTTACTAAACGATCGTGTACATGCATGGATTACCTAAACGATCTCATAGTCTTTTCTAAACAATCGTCTAAATGATCAGCCTCGTTTTACTAAACGATCGTCTGCCCTTTGCTAAATGATCAAGTACCCGTCCATGCGATAGACACCAAATCCTCCCACTTGCTTGTTCGCTGTAAACAATCGTCGTTTCCTCCTCTCCGAGAATACTGAGGTTACTGAGTGGGGTGTCCTCCTTTCTGCCTATTCATGTAGAAGACTGCTCGTTGGTAGACGACAGCGAGATTTGGTGAATGATAGACTGAGCGATCACAGCGACTATGTAAGTTGCCATTCCTGACGAGAGCGAGAGTTCAAGGGAAGAAAAGTTCTTTTAGAGGTATGTCTCTCGTTACTTTGTTATTTAAGTTTGAAAAGCATGTCGTAATTTGTTGTTAAATGCATAACTTGTCTGTTTGATTGTGAATGCAGTATTTCTATCACAATGAATTTGGAACGATCTTACTTCCACTCATAGGTACTCTTTGATAAGTTCCTTCAAGACACTCCCAGTGCGCCACGAGGCCAAGCATGAATCTCATAGTGTGAACATTAAAGGAGAAACATGAGTGGAATTGACATATCATATATATCTTTTCATCCCATCGAGTATTTTAAAAACCTAGGGTTTAGTTTACTTAGGAAAAACACGACTAATTATTTTAACTAAGTAACTGTTTAGGTTTGCCCAAAAGTAACACTTACTTTGGAAACTTAAACAACTTTTGATCATCATTCATTAAACACTTTAACGAACTTTAATCAACTATTGCATGCTTGTAGTAAATCTATCTAATTCTCCTTTCCAGGTAGGTCCCTGGGTAGGGATGTTCCGTTTCCGTCAGCTTAAATACCCCAGCCTAGCCAGAACCCACCTTAGACAAAAGGTCCCTTATAGATAGATTTATCACAAATTTAATCTTTTATTCAAATCAATTTAATCTTATTAAATCAATTTAAAAGATTAAACTTAGGTTTCTAATCTCATTAGAACCATGAACTTAGGTCTATCTCAATCAAATTTTAAAACATGATTTTACCTAAGTTTGCATGCAACTCTTGGTTATTGATTTTAATTCTAATTTCATTAATTATAACTCTTATAAAAAATGGAAAAATTAAAAACAACCACCATGCGAAGCAACACCCACAAGGCATTTTTAACTCTTATAAATAAACCTAAGTGTCATGCTTCGTGTAATGTTCATTCATTACTACTTTATATAACACTTATATAACAAAGTAATGAACCAAACATACATGCTCTCATACACCCTTATACTATAACAATTATAATATAAAGATGATGTATAACTCTTATATTATATGATGCATGAGCCTGCTTTAAGGTAATTTAATCATGCAATCTACTATATTATAACACTTATAATATAAAGTCGATGCATGAATAAATGCATAATCTAAGGTGGGTTTTTAAAATCTATATGTCATACATTATGGCATATAAACAAACATACATCTCATGTATAAAAATAAATGATGGATCGGAATAATATGCCTCAAAAACTAAAAATAAAACTAACTATTACATAAAACCATTGAGTCAACCATTTCAAGCAAGAGAACGGGTCTTGAAGCGCCCAGTGAAGCCTCGTTCCATTGATCGTGTAGCTTTTTCTTGTAATCATCGAGTAACATTGGTCGAGTAACCACGATCGTGTAGCAACGATCAAGTACCTTTGACTATGCAATGAAGCATGAAGGCCACTCGATCGTGCAACGCACTGAGTTTAAATGCATGCCTAAATGATCAAGTAGACGACAACTATACGATAAAATATTATCGTCTAGACGATCGAGGGGCAAGCGACGAATATCACATACCGAGTGATCAATGAAGCATGCTGGCCTACACGATCGTTTAGTGCGCGCGCCTACCATTTAACGAGTATCACATACTCAGCGATCGTTTACCCCCATTGTTTACATGATCGAGTAGCCAACGTAAATCGATCAAGTAAGCTCTTTACTCGGTCGTTTAACATCAACAATACGATCATTTAATAAATTGTATGCTTGATCATTTAGCCAAATCTAAATGATCGTTTAGCCTGGGCTATACGATACATCGACCAATGCTTGGTCTTCTTCTTCCTCAAAGTGAACTACATCCCCATATGCTTTGAAACTTCATCATGAACGACTTAAAACTCTTCAAACACTTTGAATACAAATTCAATATCAAGTTAATTATGCCCAAAACGCAGGGGCCCTTACAAATTAACTTTGAAATGTAAAGAAAGCTTTAAAAAATAGGTTATCATCCTGAAACATCCATCAAACCATCCATAAACACACTTAACACTTAAATGCATTGTAGAACACTGAAAAAACCCACCAAGACTGTAAAAGAAAGTTCAATACAACAATGGAATTTGGAATATCAGAACAACCTGACTCTGATACCAATTGAGGAAATCTAAATCGAGATCCAGTGAGTAGAAGCGAATTGTTCCAAATCCCATTGAGAAAGAACACAAACAATTAGGGTCCAACGGAATAGATTATGCATAAACAATAAATTACAGCATGCTTCTTTAAATGAACAGACAAGGGATAGAGTATGCAAACTTTTGAAGAACCTTTCTTCAAGTATCCTTCAATCGTGCAGCAACTCGATCCATAGCACGAACTCGAATGCAATGAGCATAACTCAATCTCAACAAACGACTGGATGAACCTCGATCACAATCGAGTTCAACTTGATCTTCCAACCTCGAACGAAACTAAAACACCACCACACGAGTTACCTTGGTATTCTTGATGTAAGAATCTAGAAGTTGTTGGTTGTATGATTTTGGATAGAGGAATGAAGGAGGTAGACGATCGAGTAAGTGGGATATGGAAGAAGTCTATCGTATAGACTTGCTACTCGATCGTTTAATAAGAAGCCAATCGTATAGACTTGCTACTCGATCGTTTAATAAGAAGTTTATCGTGTAGACTTGCTACTCGATTGTGTAGTACCGAGTAACTATCGTACAGTAAACTCAATACTTTGTCGTTTAGGCTATTGATATCGGGTAGAAATGCACATTATCATAGTGCTAATTTATTAAACAATGATGGATAGCGTTGATAAAATATGTTAAATTGCGTCCATTAAGCATAAATTCTATAATATTGCGGTTGCATGCGTTCAACGCATTATAACTATTGATTTTTGTATTTTTGTGTAGAAAATGCGTTAACGCAATTCAAGATTGCAATCATAGGAAATTATCGGTCGAGCGTAACTTCACCGCAAGACTTTGCGT
The DNA here is from genome assembly GCF_027475165.1 of Benincasa hispida. NCBI lineage: Eukaryota > Viridiplantae > Streptophyta > Magnoliopsida > Cucurbitales > Cucurbitaceae > Benincasa > Benincasa hispida. Next base: position 58,926,545 of record NC_143478.1, read on the forward strand.
TGATCATGCTCGCAACATTCACCCGAGAAGGATCGTCGCAACTTGGTCAGCGCAACATGGTAGGCGCATTTGGGTGAAAGGCCAATTAAGAGTGATGGGACAGAAAGCTTATGATAGTTGTATCCAAATTAAGTTGACAACTGATAACAGTCCTAAATACATTTAGCTTTATTGGTGACAATCATCCAGTGCATCAATCAGGAATTAAAGCTATCCCATCTGTACAACAAGGAGAGAGAAGCCGCCTTTCACCATTGATGCCCTATAAATACCAAGTGCATTCTTCAGAAAAAAGGTTAACAAATTGATCGCCATACATCTAGTTGGTTTTGTTCATAGTTTTCTTTTCCATTTTTAAGGCGGAGAAAGAAAAGAGTGGTGACACCGGAGATCGCCCAGGGCAACTCGAGAGAGAACCTTGAGGCGTAAGGGTAGAGAATGCGCTGACTCTCGCGAGAGCGAGAATATCTTTAGAGCACGAGTAGAAACAGTGTAAATGCCTGGCAGAAAGAAATTGTTACCAGGCTCTTTACTATACTTGCATTGTTATTTGTACTTCATCTTCATATCTATTAAGTGGAAGTTCTATTTCTACATCTGCTCACTCTCTTAATATGCATGAGCAGCTAAACTAGTTGAATGGGTTAAGAAGAACTAAGCTAACATGACCTAGGAAGTTCATTGCTAGCGATTGTCTTGTTTTATGCTGTGCAAAATACCCTTTAGAGTTACTCAAGAGAGAGTCTAAAGAAAGAACCTAATGTCTCGAGAGAGCTAGGTTAGAATCTGGACTCGAAAGAGCAAGATTAGGCTTGCATAAACAAGAGATAGAGACTTAGAGATAAGCTCTATTTGTCAACTTGCATCGCATGCATCCTAGGAATAGGAATGATATTATGTGGTAGCATATTTGTGTGAATGTCATGTTGTCATCGCATAAATAAAGATAGAGATTTATGTGTAAACCCTGTAGACTTAATGCATATATATCGCATGCATTCTCGTTTTAGAAGCCGTGATATTCGCACCGAGAGGTGGTTTACTGTTGTATGCATGTTGCACGATTGCAAGCATGAACGCTTTCTAGGGAGTGTTAGCCGAAATATTTCTTAATGCGTTCACCCCATATTCATCACATTTCCCGTTAACCAACTCTTTTCAAGCACCGCCGCATTTGTTTTAATCAACAAACACTTTATTTAGTTTCCCGGTTACCGCAAAGTTTTCATAAAAAATTATCAATGCAAACTATTTTCACAAGTCCCTGTGTTCGACTCTGGACTTACTAGGAAACTCAGAGGAATTTACACTTGAATTTCGCTGGGGAAACTTGAGTGCACAACGCAATTCCATCATCGCATATCATCCATATTTCCATTCAATAAAATAACGCATCATGTTTTTGGTGCCGTTGCCGGGGACTTCGGCAAAATAGTTTGTTAACGGTAGTTTTTTTTTTTATTTCTTTGTAGGACTCTCAATCTCTGGAGAATTACGACCCAGAGTTGAGAGGAATTTTAGACGAAGATTAAGAGACCGCCAACAACAACAACAAGAAACACCAAGAATGGCGGAGCAACCAGAAGAAAGGGTCGCTAATGCTAACATTATAATGGCCAACCCCATCCTTCTAGAGAATGACTGCAATAGACCCATCTGGGACTATGCGTCACCGAACCTCTATGATTTCTCCCCAGAAATCATGAGGTCGGTGTTAGATGGATCGAGGTGTGAAATGAAGTCGGTAATTTTATAGATGATCTAGGCTGCTGGGCAGTTTGGAGGGAGGCGTGGCCAAGATCCGCACGCCCACTTTCGGAGCTTCATAGAAATTTGCAATACTTTTGTGGTCCCAAATATCTCAACTGAGGAAGTTCGACTAACTCTGTTTCCCTTTTCTTTGTGTGATCAGGTGAGGAATTGGGCATACTCTCTTGTATTGAGAGAGATAACTTCGTGGGAACATGTGGTGGAAAAGTTCATGAAGAAGTATTTTCCACCAACTAAGAATGCTAGGAGAAGAAAATTGATAACTAATTTTGAACAAGAAGATGACGAATCGCTCGGCGATGCCTAGGCGAGGTTCAAGCGGTTGGTAAGAGACTGTCCACACAATGGCTTACCAGACTGCCTGCAAATGGAGATTTTCTACCAAGGATTGAACCCCTCTTCGCAGACCGCTGCCAATGCGGCAACCGCTGGTGGTCTACTCGACAAAACATATGAGGAGGCTAAGAGCATAAAAGAAAATAATCTCATGAAGATTGGAGTTAATTCTTTTGTCAAACGACACAATATGAATAATCATATGAATTTTGGAAAACCATTTTCCTTTTATCTCACAGTTACCATAACTGTGTAGAACCTCTCACTCAATTCGGTTATTAAAGAAAAATATTAATTAATTATCACATAATTAATATATTATAAATAAATATGATACCCAACTTATCATATTATATTTATAATCTATAGTTTTAATATTTCATCAAATGAAACATATAAACGATAGTTCTTTTCCTTTTGTATGGTATTTAATATAAATCATATTTTTAATAACTCCTCCAATTAATGTATCTAATACATCAAATCAATTATATTACATAAAATTGAATTAATTTAATTACATCACATATAATTAAATTTTCTCTTGTTAATTTAAACACTTCAAATTAACCCAAAATCTGATTCTCAACTTGAACCCATTGAGCTACTAAGGGGACTTTATGAACCTGTAGCTTGAAGCTCCAACGGTACATGAATAACTAACTAAACTCTTTAATCACGAGATTCACCATCCGTTAACTGGTAGAAATACATGTTATTATAGCTCAAATTAGTAAAACAATGGGAGAAAGTGATGGTAAAGTAGGCGATATTATGTTTGAAAGCGCCAAACTAAAAGGAATTGTGATCGCTAATGCTCATCGCATAAAAGTAGTTAATTTGCCTATTCTGTGCAGGTATAATGCGATGGAACATATGAAATTGCGATCCAAGGGAACAATGCGACAGCGCGCTTAAATTTGCGATCGTTAGAAGTTTCTCAAAAGTGATCGCATAAAGACCTCACAAAAATTCGACAAAATAATAAATCATGATGGGACGTAAAGCTGATAACGGTCAATTTCGAAATTTAGTTTATAGTCGTTAAAAACCATATTGTTGCAAGTACATTGAACTTTCGATGACTTTCAGATGGCACAACAGAGTAGGGAAATTAGTGCTGCCCATCTTTGCAATCATTAGTGAGAAGAGCTGCTTCACCTTGAAATCTACAAATACCTAATGCTACCAGAGAGAGAGCAAGGAGACGAGGCAAAGCCGAGAGAAATCTCTTTTCGGATAGATCGAGAGACTGTCAGAAAACAATACAAAGGAGAGAAGTCCAACCCTTGCGAGAGCAAGAGTCCGCAAATTGGAACAGAGTTGAAGTGATAAAGAGCAGTGTAAAAGGCCACAGAAAGCAAGACATTGCTTACCTGGCTTGTTATTTCTCAATCTATTTGTTGTTTATACTCAACACTTTATTTGCAAAAATGGAAACTTCGTTTCAATTTATGTTCAGTCTCTCTACACCATGCATGAGTAACTAAATTTGTGAATGGGTTGAGAAGTACTTAGCTAGCATGACTTAAGCTATGCATTTTATGCGGTCATCTTGTCTTATGTATGCGTCATTCATCATTTGAAAGTACTTGAGAGAGTAGTCTAAAGATAGAATGTAGGCTTGAGAGAGTTAGATTAGATCGCATAAGCAAGAGTAGAGACTTAGAAATAAGTTCTATCTGCTACACATCGCATGCGTCCTAGAAATAGGAAATGTGGCATTATGCATTGAGAAATGTAGTACTAATATTTGTGTATAGCATGATCGCATGACTTGTACACAATCTTGAGAAATGTTAGCTAAATCTCTTCTAAACCCCTTTATCGCATTCTTGTTATAACACTACGCTTTCATCATTCCGAGTTCAACTCTATCACATAGGAAAGTCTAAATCAAAACACCATCTACTTTTTTATCACCACAGTAATAGAATCAGAGAGTCTGTCGCATATCTATTTAGTAGTCTCTATGTTCGACCCTAGACTGACCAGGATCCTAAGAAGGCTTATACTTGTGCTTTGTTAGGAAAACTTGTATGATCATCGCATCCACAGACCATCGCATGATAAATCATCGCATCCAGTCGGAGGTGAACGAATCATTTCTTCATAAGTAGTTGCTTAAGATTGAAGAACTACCCTGGTATGCAGATATTGTCACTTCTTGGCCTACAAACAATTTCCTGAAAACTACACATCCCATCCAAAGAAGCAGCTCATTCATGAATGCAAATTTTACTATTGGGACGAGCAAAATCTCTACAAAAGGGGACCAGACCAGACATTGAGACTCTGTGTTCAAGAGACTGCTTTCTAGTGCATACTTTTTTAATGTCATGAATCACCCTATGGAGGACATTTCGGTGGACAGCGCACAGCGGCAAAAGTTTTTCAATGTGGGTATTATTGGCTCACTCTGTTTAAGGACACATGAGAATATTCCATGAAATGCAATAAGTGGCAACGCACTAGAAGCATTTCAGAAAAGAAAATGCGATGCCAATGAACATCATATTGGAGGTGGAACTATTCGACGTATGGGGTATAGATTTCATGGGACCATTTCCATCGAGAAATGGTCATAAATACATTATATTCGCCGTCGACTATGTTTCCAAATGGATTGAAGCTATTTCATGTGTTACAAACAATGCGACAACAGTATCTAAGTTCTTACAGAGAAACATCTTCACTCATTTTGGCACTCCACATGCCATAATAAGTGACGAAGGGACCCACTTTGAGGATCTTATTTCTTAACAAACTGTTGATCAAATACAATGTCCACCATAAGATCACCACCGCATATTACCCCCAAACAAACGGACAAGCTGGTTTCTAATAGAGAAATCAAGTCGATTTTAGGAAAGGTGGTGAACCCATCACGGAAGGATTGGGCCATGAAGGTTGACGATGCCTTGTGGGTATATAGGGCTACTTATAAGACACTCATAGGCATGTCACCGTATGTGTTGCTGTTTGAAAAGGCTTATCATCTACCGTTGGAACTAGAGTATAAGGCGATGTGGGCAATTAAGAAGCTTAACTTTGATCTTAAGGCTGCAGGGGAAAAGAGAAAACTTCAGCTACTAGAGCTGGAAGAATGGACATTACAGGCATATGAGAATTCCAAAATTTACAAAGAACGCATAAAGCGATGGCATGATAAACGTCTTTGTGAAAAAAATCTCCAGGCAGGTCAGAAGGTATTACTGTTCAATTCTAGTTGCGTCTCTTTCTAGGAAAATTGAAATCGCGTTGGTCCGTACCTTTCATAATTAAGGAAGTATTCCCGCATGGAGCAGTAGAATTGACAAACGAAGATGGGACCAAAGCATTTAAGGTAAATGGACAAAGAGTAAAGATATATCATAGAGGAGATTTCCAATGCGAGAAAACCTCCGTTGACTTGGGGAAGTAAGAATAAAGAAGAAACACTTAGTCCCTGCGATGATAAGCGACACACATTCATCAGGGACGAAGTATATCCTTTTTTAGTATCCTTTTTTGTTTTTCTTTTAAGAATCTATCTTAAGTTTTGCATGGTTACTACTCTTTATAATTGCCAACTCTTTATTCCATACTTTTTATCTTCTTGATATTCATCACACTGATTGTAGTAAACGATTGCGATGGAGCAATGCAATAACCTCAAAACATGTGATCGGTTCAATCAGCCCATCGCAATCAAAGAATCAGCCCACCACAGGAAAGGATGCGATCAAAATGATCGGGCGAAAGATTAAATTTGGGGCTACTTCACCTTGAAATGTATAAATACCCAATGCTACAATACAAATGAGAGAAGTCCAACTCTTGCTCCGCAAATTTGAACAGAGTTGAAGTGATAAAGAGCGGTGTAAAAGGCCACGAAAAGCAAGACATTGCTTACCTGGCTTATTATTTCTCAATCCATTTGTTGTTTTGTATTCAACACTTTATTTGCAAAAATGGAAACTTCATTTTAATTTATGTTCAGTCTCTCTACACCATGCATGAGTAACTAAATTTGTGAATGTGTTGAGAAGTACTTAGCTAGCATGACTTAAGCTATGCATTTTATGTAAGACCCTAACACTAAATCTAAAGTGGGAAGTTAAATAGAAAAATCCTAAGTAAGGATATGGGAGCAAAGGGTGGAAAACATTAAAATTATCCAAAAAGGTGAGCAAAATTCCAAACGCCTATGAAGAGCTTAAACATGTTGGACGCAAGAATGCATGAAGGATGGAAGCAAGAAGTCTTGGAAAATGGCTAAGGGTTGCATACAACCAACGCAAAGGCATACATGAGCCATGCGGACACGGGTAGGAAGCATGCATCGAATGAGCTTGCTAGGCGCATAGGCCATGCGCCAAGCATGCAGCCCATGCGTCGAGGACAAACGCATAGGTCGTGCGTCAAACGCGTAGCCCATGCGTCGATGGTATATGCCAAGCGCCTTGCCTATGCATCGAATGGGCAAGCGGGCAAGCCATCCTATGTGTCGAACGTTGTTGAGTCTATCGAGTAGCCATGCATCGATGCCTTATGCCAAGTGCATGCTCATGCGGCAAGACACGCCCACGCGGCTGAGCGTGCCTATGCGATCAAGCGCGCCTATACAGCCAAACGTGCAAGCGCCTAGGCAGCACACCCATGCGTCGATGGTCAGCACTGTGCATCCATGCTTAGTAGACTGAGCAAGCATTCCTAGCAAGCCATGCGTTGAGGGTGAGCGGCCACCCTATGCATTGGTGATGGCCGACTCATGCGATGGCTAAGTGGGACTTTGATGAAGGAAGGGTGAGTTGTTATGCGTTAAGGATAAAAGGTAAGGCTAATTGATGGAAAACTCCGATGGAAGATGCCAATAATATATGAGCATAAGCCTTAACCAATTTAAATAGAGAAATATGTTTAAGTATTTAAGTGATTTAGGTGGCAAAAGGACGATCACACAAAGTTCTAGTAGGTGGTGGACAAAGGAGATTTCATGCAATGGAAGTCTTATCACCCCAAGCAGGAGGTGGGTGAAGGAGATTTCATGCAAAAAAGGAGATTTTGGTTGGCAAGCTGAGATGAGAACAACTAAAGGCTAGGCTGAGTAGACTAAGTGTTGGCAACTCCAAAGTGAGACAAATAGGAGTTGAGTTGTCACAAGGGGGTGAGTTTAGAATGGCTATAAATAGAGGGGTTGGGCAAAAGGAATTTATTCATACCATCACCTAAATCTTGTGTTGAGAGCATATTTAGAGAGTTACGTTTGAGTTATTAGGCTACCAAGTTGATTGGAGATCAAAAGAAACAAAGGTTGCATTGGTGAGGCATTGAGTCAGCCGGACGTAAAGCCAGCTCCTACCCTGCGTGCACGCCTTACAGCGCTGCGTCCGTCTGCACGCCTCGCTCGACGCATCCCGCGCGCTAGCCCAATGCAGGTCCCCCCTCTTGCAGGACGCATCACGCCCAGCGCAACGCACGCCCAATGCATCAACCCCCTGTGCGGCACAGCACAGCCACCCTGCCTACTGCCTAACGCCCAACTGCCTACCACGGTCCAAATAACCTCTAAAGAGTCTAATTTTGGGATTTTGGCTAAATTGGGGTAGGGTAAGCTGGTATTTTCATTATATAATGATATTTTTACTATGTTGACATTATCTATTGATATAACAAGTATTAATTGAAGAATTTCCATTGATATGGAGGAATTCTTAGGAGAGTATTCTTAAGGTGATTTTAGTGGAAAAACTTGTTTACTTAGTTTTATGCATTGATATATGGATAAATGTACATGTAAGTGCAAAATACATGCTTATGATGTTATGTGATTGACATGATATTGTTTGTGCATTTCTATGGAAACTGAGATTATACCCGGACTACATAAGTTAGCATGCTTAATAAAAGGTGCTTGGTGGAAAAATATAGTTGGCCTCGATCAGCGGGAAATAATAGTCGGTGACGATCGGTGGGAAATATAGTCAAGTTACGTAAGCATGACTAGGGGCAAAAGAATTGTCGATGTGCACATTGGTGGGAAAAGTGGGTTATATGAAAGTTTCCATAAAAAGTTGTTATGATTGATAATATGTCCATGAAATGAACATGCCACGTATAGCATGGAACTGGAGGGTGATGATTGAATGAAATTACACATGATCATGCATAAATTATACTAAATTTGTGATTATGTAATTGACTTCCCAAAAATATGTTTTGCAAAGTGATTATTATTTTAAAAGCACCACTCACTGGGCTTAGTACCTCACACTCTTCCAAATATTTTCTTATATCCCCCACCTCATGTAGCAAAGCAGAGCGTTCAGGAAGGAGTCTACTAACCACCAACACACTAGGACTTGGTAAATTCTCAGGGCACGGCTCGGATCATGTAATAAAGAATATAGGAAATTGAACTATGTGTATAAAAGTTAGATAGAGTGTGGTAAACAGGTTAAAGTCTTTAATAGATAAGGGGGGAAAATTGTTAAATTTAAATGTTTTCCTGGAATACTACTAGTGTACCCTCACGCTCCCTTCCAAGTCTTAGGGGCTAAGGCTAGGGAGGGGGTATGACATTTTATGCAATCATCTTGTCTTATGTATGCGTCATTCATCATTTGGAAGTACTTGAGAGAGTAGTTTAATGATAGAATGTAGGCTTGTGAGAGTCAGATTAGATCGCATAAGCAAGAGTAGAGACTTAGAAATAAGTTCTATCTGCTACACATCACATGTGTCCTAGAAATAGGAAATGTGACATTATGAATTGAGAAATGTAGTACTAATATTTATGTATAGCATGATCGCATGACTTGTACACAATCTTGAGAAATGTTAGCTAAATCTCTTCTCAACCCCTTCATCGCATACTTGTTATAACACCATGCTTTCATCATTTCGAGTTCAACTCTATCGCATAGGAAAGTTTAAATCAAAACACCATATACTCCTTTATCACCACAGCAATAGAATCAGAGAGTCCGTCACATATCTATTTATTAGTCCCTGTGTTTGACCTTGGACTTACTAGGAACCAAAGAAGGTTTATACTTGGGCTTTGTTAGGAAAACTTACATCGCATCCACACATCATCGTAACCACACACAATCGCATGCTAAATCATCGCATCCAAATGGAGGTGAACGCATCATTTCCTAATGAGCAGTTGCTTAAGATTGAAGAACTACCCTGGCAGATATTGTAACTTCTTGGTCTACAAACAATTTCCTAAAAACTATCAAAAGAAGCGACTCATTCATGAATGCAAATTTTACTATTGGGACGAGCAAAATCTCTACAAAAGGGGACCAAACCAGACATTGAGACTCTGTGTTCAAGAGACTGCTTTCCAGTGCATACTTTTTTACTGTCATGAATCACCCTATGGAGGACATTTCGGTGGACAGCGCACAGCGGCAAAAGTTTTTCAATGTGGGTATTACTGGCCCACTCTGTTTAAGGACACATGAGAATATTCCATGAAATGCGATAAGTGGCAACGCACTGGAAGCATTTCATAAAAGAAAATGCGATGCCAATGAACATCATATTGGAGATGGAACTATTCGACGTCTGGGGTATAGATTTCATGGGACCATTTCCATCATCAAATGGTCATAAATACATTCTATTGGCCATAGACTATGTTTCTAAATGGATTGAAGCTATTTCATGCATTGCAAACGATGGAGCAACAGTCTCTAAGTTCTTATAGAGAAACATCTTCACTCGTTTTGGCACTCCAAGTGCCATAATAAGTGACAAAGGGACCCACTTTGTGAATCGTATTGTTAACCAACTGTTGATCAAATACAATGTCCACCATAAGATCACCACTGCATATCACCCCCAGCTACTAGAGCTGGATGGATGGAGATTACAGGCATATGAGAATTCCAAAATTTATAAAGAACGCACGAAGCGATGGCATGATAAGCGTCTTTGTGAAAAAAATCTCTAGGCGGGTCAGAAGGTATTACTGTTCAATTATAGGTTGCATCTCTTTCCAGGAAAATTGAAATCGCGTTGGTCCGTGCCTTTCATAATTAAGGAAGTATTCCAGCATGGAGCGGTGGAATTGACAAACAAAGATGGGACCAACGCATTTAAGGTAAATGGACAAAGAGTAAAGATGTATTATGGAGGAGATTTCCAATGCGAGAAAACCTCCATTAACTTGGGGAAGCCAGAATAAAGAAGAATCATGTAGTCCTTGTGATGATAAGCGACACACATTCATCAGGGACGAAGTATATCCTTTTCTAGTATCCTTTTTTGTTTTTCTTTCAAGAATCTATCTTAAGTTTTGCATGGTTACTACTCTTTCTTTCATACTTTTTATCTTCTTGATATTCATCACACTGATCGTAGTAAATGATTGCGATGGAGCAATTCGAAAACCTCAAAACACGCGACTGGTTCAATCAGCCCATCACAATCAAAGAATCAGCCCACCACAGGAAAGGATGCGATCAAAATGATGTGGGCAAAAAATTAAATTTGGGGCTGCTTCACCTTGAAATCTATAAATACCCAATGCTACCAGAGAGATATAGTAAGGAGACGAGGCAAAGTCGAGAGAAATCGCTTATTGGATAGATCGAGAGACTGCCGAAAAAAAATACAAAGGAGAAAAGTCGAACCCTTGCAAGAACAATAGTCCGCAAATCGGAATAGAGTTGAAGTGATAAAGAGGAGTGTAAAAAGCCACAGAAAGCAAGACATTGCTTACCTAGCTTGTTATTTCTCAATCCATTTGTTGTTTTGTACTCAACACATTATTTTCAAAAATTGAAACTTCATTTTAATTTATGTTCAGTCTTTCCAGACCATGCATGAGTAACTAAATTTGTGAATGGATTGAGAATTACTTAGCTGGCATGACTTAAGCTATGCATTTTATGTGATCATCTTGCCTTATGTATGCGCCATTCATCATTTGGAAGTACTTGAGAGAGTAGTCTAAAGATAGAATCTAGGCTTAAGAGAGTCAGATTAGATCGCATAAGCAAGAGTAGTGACTTAGAAATAAGTTATATTGCTAAACATCGCATGCGTCCTAGAGATAGGAAATGTGGCATTATGCATTGAGAAATGTAGTACTATTATTTGTGTATAGCATGATCGCATGACTTGTACACAATCCTGAAAAATGTAAGCTAAATCTTTTCTCAACGCCTTCATTGTATACTTGTTATAACACTATGCTTTCATCACTCCGAGTTCAACTCTATCGCATATGAAAGTCTAAATCAAAACACCATCTACTTCTTTATCACCACAACAATAGAATCAGAGAGTTCGTCGCACATCTATTTAGTAGTCCCTGTGGGCAGAAATGCACGTTATCATAGTGCTAAGTTCGTAAACAATGTTGGCTTGCATTGATAAAACATGTTATTGCATCCATTAAGCATCAATTTCATAATATTACGCTCGCATGCGTTCATCGCATTGGAACAGTTGATTTTTATATTTTTGTGCAAAATATGCGATGACGCAAGGTGGAAATTGCGATCATAAGAAATCATTGGTCGAGCGCAGCATTACCGCAAGGTTTGCGGTGATCGTGTTCACAAATATTCGCCCGAGAAGGATCGCCGCAACTTGGTCAGCGCAACATGGTGGACGTATCTGGGTAAAAGGCTAATAAATCGCGATGGGACAAAAAGCTGATGACAGTCGAATTCGAATTAAGTTGATAGCCTATTAACGATAACAAATACATTCAGCTTTTCGGTGACAAATATTTGGCGCATCAGTCAGGAAGAGTTAAAGCCATCCCATCCATGCAATCATGAGAGAGAAGTCGCCGCTCACCCTAGATGTTCTATAAATACCAAGGGTGATATTCAGAAAAGGGGTTCAGCAGTTCAAAATTTCATACTTCAGTTCGCTCGTCTTTGTACATAGTTTTCCTTTCGTTTTAAGATGGAGCAAGAAAAGAGTGGTGACGCCAGTGATTGTTCAGGGAAACTCGAGAGAGAGCCTTGAGGTGAAGAAGCAGAGAGCGGGACGACTCTCGCGAGAGCGAGATTATCTTTTGAGCACAAGTAGAAAACAATGTAAAAGCCTAGGTAGCAAGAGATTGATACCAGGCCCTTTATACTATACTTTCATTGTTATTTTGTACTTCATCTTTATATTTGTACAATGGAAGTTCTATTTCTACATCTGTTCACTATCTTAGCACGCATGAGTAGCTAAACTAGTCAAATGGGTTGAGAAAACCTAAGCTAACATGACCTAGGAAGTTCATTGCTTGCGATTGTCTTGTTTTATGTTGTGCCAAATACCCATTAGAGGTACTCGAGAGAGAGTCTAAATAAAGAACCTAATGACTCGAGAGAGCTAGGTTAGAATCTGGACTTGATAGAGCAAGATTAGAACTACATAAACAAGAGATAGGGGCTTAGAGATAAGCTCTGTTTGTCAACCTGCATTGCATGCATCCTAGAGATGGGAATGATATTATGTGGTTGCCTTCTTTTTGTGCGTGTCATTTCGTCATCGCATAAATAAGAATAGAGGTTAATGTGTAGGTCCTATAGACTTAGCACATATATCGCATGCATTCTAGCCTTAGAAGCCATGGCATTCGCACCGAGAGGTGGTTTACTGTTGTATGCATGTTTTATGATCGCATAGCATGAACGCATCCTAGGAAGTGTTAGCCGAAACTTTTTTCAAACCGTTCATCGCATACTCATTGCATTTCCTTTTTATCAGCTCTTTTCAAACTCCACCGCATTTTTTTATTGTTCATTAACGCAAACAACAATCCCAACAATTTATTTATTTATCTGATTACCGCAAAGTCTTCATAAAAATTGCCAATGCAATCTATCTTCACAAGTCCCTGAGTTCGACCCTGGACTTACCGGGAAGCTCAGTGGAATTTACACTTGGATTCCGATGAGGAAACTTGATTGCACAACATAATTTAACCATCGCATATCATCCATAATTCACTTCATAAAAACAAGCATCAAGTTTTTGGCATCGTTGCTGGGGATTTCGGCAAAATAGTGTGCTAACGGTAATTTTTTTTATTTCTTTGCAGACTCTCAATCTCTGGCGAATTATGACGTGGAGATTGAGAGAACGTTTAGACGAAGACTGAGAGACCGCCAACAACAACCACAATCAGATAAAGAAGAGATGGTGGAGTAGCCTGGAAATGGAGCACCAAATGATAACAATGTCATGGCGAATCCAATCCTACTGGCAAACGATTGCAATAGACCCATTAGGGACTATGCATCGCCAAATCTCTATGATTTCTTTTAAGGAATCAGGAGGCCTGCCCTTAATGGAAGCCGATTCGAAATGAAGCCGGTGATGCTGCAGATGATCCAGACTGCAAGGCAATTCGGAGGAAGGTATGGCGAGGACCCGCACACCCACCTTCGAAGCTTTATTGAAATCTGCAATACTTTTGTGTTCCCGAACATCTCTGCCAAAGAAGTTCGACTAACTTTGTTCCCATTTTCTCTTTGTGATCAGTCTAGGAAATGGGCGTATTCTCTCGAACCGAGAGAGATCACTTCATGGGAATAGGTCATGGAAAAGTTTATGAAGAAATACTTTCCACCAACTGAGAATGTCAGACGAAGGAAACTAATTACAAATTTAGAACAAGACATGGACGAATCGCTCAGCGATGCCTGGGCGAGGTTTAAAAGGTTGGTCAGGGATTGTCCACACAATGGTTTGCTAGACTGCCTTCAGATGGAAATTTTTTATCATGGTTTGAATCCCGCTTCGCAGACCGCTGCCAATGCGGCAACTGCTGGTGGTCTGCTTGATAAAACGTATGATGAGGCGAAGAATGTCTTGGATCGCATCTCCAAAAACCATGAAGATTGAAGGAAGAGTGACCAGAGATTGAGAATCAAGGATAATGACGCAAGTAATGGTGCTATTGCTTCAGTACAAAATCAGATGACTGCAATGATGATCTTAATCCAGGGAATTGCGATCAGCAGCCCAACACCACAAAATGGGCAAATCAACACAATCAGTCAAAACACCACAAGGTGTGCGACATGCGGTGATGGGCACGTGATGGAAGATTGCCCACAAAATAGACAATTTGTTTACTTTGTAAAAAATAATCCCTTTTCGAATACCTACAACCCCCGGTGGAGAAACCAGCCCAATTTTGCTTGCAAGAATCAGGAACAGAATTTCATACCTGTGGCACAGAAAGAAAGGCCACCAGGATTCTTCCCATGCAACAACGGTCAAACGAGCAACCAAGCAAGTAGCTCACAACCACCGCAATCCTCTTCTTTGGAAAGCCTATTGAAGCAATACATAGAGAAAACGAAATTGTGCTTCAAAGTCAGGCTACGTCCATCCACAATCTAGAATTACAGATGGGCCAGATTGCAAGTGAGCTGAAGAGTAGACCGCAAGGGGCTCTTTCGAGTTCAACAGAACTCCCATGCAACCCCGGGGGATCAGGTAAAGAGCAATGTTAGGTTGTGACATTGTGAAGTGGGAAGACTGTGGAGGGAGAAAAGAAGGAGCTTAGTCGGACAGCTCCCATTATGGCTGAACCTGAAATTGCAGTGACGCAAGAAGAAGAAAGAGAAAAATAAGTAGTAGAATCAGAGGTTGCATCGACCTCAAAGTCAACTGAGACTGGAATCATGAAAGTGTAGTTACCCCCTTTCCCACAGAGACTAAAGTAGAAAAAAAACGAAGAGGTACAGTACCAACGCTTTCTGTCTATGTTAAAACAATTACATATTAATATTCCTTTCAGTGAAGCGATTAAGGAAATGCCTGCCTATGCAAAGTTTCTGAAGGATATGGTAACTAAGAAGAATGGAGCTGGTAAGTTTGCCATGGTGGCGCTAACTTAGAGTTCGAAATCAATCATTCCACCAAAGATGAGCGGTCATGGGAGCTTTACTATTCCTTACTCCATAGTTGGACTGTACATCGAGCAAGCTCTGTGTGGCCTAGGAGCCAGCATAAATTTGATGCCTCTGTCAATTTTTAGGCAGCTGAATGTGGGGTAACTTGTGCCCACAATGGTGACTCTCCAACTGGCCGATAGATCTCTAGTGCATCTAGAGGGAAAGGTGAAGGATGTGCTGATAACCATTGACAAATTTATCCTACCAACCGACTTCATCATTTTGGACTATGAGGCCGACAAAGATGTGCCCATCATTCTGAGGAGACCATTTTTATCAACAAGTCGTGCTCAGATTGATGTGCATAAAGGGGAAATCACTTTGAGCATCAACGGACAGAGGCTTAAGTTTAACATAATTCGTGCCATGAAGTTTCTGGATGAAGAAGACCTGTACGACTCAGATGATGACCAGAATTTGATTGAGAAAGAAATGTTTGATGAAGAGAATGAAGAAGAGGATGCCAACGCATCCGTTGCTACCTGTAATGCAATCAAAATAAAAACAAGCAAGGAAGAATAGATGATCGTAAACCAAGAAGAAAAGCCAACAGAAAAAGAAGATTGAAAAACAACGCAACCATCCCTAGTAGAACCACCAACACTGGAATTAAAGACCTTAACGGATAATTTGAAGTACGCATTTTTGGGGCAGAATGAGAAGCTGCCAGTTATTATTTCCTCTACACTAAACGAAGACCAGAAGAATGCGTTGATGAGCATTCTAAGGAAACATGTGCGAGCAATTGGCTGGACACTCGCCGGCATAAGAGGAATTAGCCCAGCGTACTGTATGCACCGCATTTGTGTTGAAGAGAACCACAAAGAAACGATCGAACATCAACGCAGACTCAACCCTGAGATGAAAGAGGTCATTAAAAAGGAGATCATTAAATGGTTAGATGCGGACATTATCTATCCTATAGCAGATAGCATGTGGGTCAGCCACGCGCAGTGTGTGCTGAAAAAGGGCGGCATGACGGTAGTCCCGAATGAAAACAATGAATTAATACCGCATAGGACCGTCACTGGGTGGCGCATTTTCATGGATTACTGCAAGTTGAATGCGGCCACAAAGAAAGATCATTTAACTCTCCCATTCATTGATCAAATGCTAGACCGTTCAGCTGGAAATGACTTTTACTGCTTTCTCGATGGTCATGCCGGGTACAACCAGATTATGATAGCTCCAGAAGACCAAGACAAGGCCACATTCACCTGCCCATATGAGACCTTTGCTTTTCGCTGCATGCCATTTAGCCTCTGCAATGCGCCAAGCACGTTCCAAAGGTGCATGATGGCCATCTTTATAGATTATCTCGAGGACTCTGTTGAAATCTTTATGGACGACTTCTCTGTTTTTGGGAACACCTATGAAGTCTGTCTAACCAACTTGGAGAAGATACTGAAGAGATGTGAAGAGACGAATTTGGTGCTTAACTGGGAAAAATGCCATTTCATGGTAAAGGAGGGCATAGTGTTGGGGCACAAGGTTTCCCAAGATGGATTAGAGGTGGACAATGCAAAAATCGAAGCAATTGAAAAACTTCCACCTCCAACAAGCGTGAAGGCTATACAAAGCTTGTTGGGGCATGCTGGATTCTACAGATGCTTTGTCAAAGATTTTTCGAAAATAGCATGACCGTTGAGTGCGTTGTTAAAAGCTGACAGAAAATTTGATTTTGACAACAACTGCTTCAACACATTTCAAGTTTTGAAGAATGCGCTGATTATCGCACTCGTATTGATTGCACCGATTTGGACACTTCCTTTTGAAATAATGTGCGATGCAAGCGGGTATGAAGTGGGAGCAGTTTTAGTGCAAAAGAGAAAAACAATCTTGCACCTCATCGCATATGCGAGTAAAACATTAAATCCTGCTTAGACAAATTATACGACCACAGAGAAAGAGCTTCTGGTGGTAATTTTTGCGTTGGAAAAATTTCGGGCATATCTATTGGGAACAAAGGTACTCATCCATACTGATCATTCGGCAATAAAGTACATAATGACAAAGAAGGACGAAAAGTCGAGGTTGATCAAATGGGTTCTCCTCCTTCAAGAATTTGACATAGAAATAATTGACCGGAAGGGGACAGAGAACCAAGTTGCGGATCACTTGTCTAGATTGGAAAATCCTGAGGTTGACCACAATGAGTCTGAGGTGAGAGCGACGTTCCCGGATGAGTAGTTGTTCCATATTGAAGAATTTCCTTGGTATGTAGACATAGTCAATAATCTGGTTTGCGAGAAATTTCCTGAAGATTACACCTACCACCGACAGAAAAAGCTCAAACATGAATGCAAACATTATTATTGTTTAAATTTGGGGGTGTGATAACGGGCAAAAATGCACTTTATCATAGTGCTAAGTTCTTAAACAATGTTGGCTTGCGTTGATAAAACATGTTAAATTGCGTCCATTAAGCATCAATTTCATAATATTACGGTCGCATGCGTTCATCACATTAGAACAGTTGATTTTTGTATTTTTGTGCAGAATATGCGATGACACAAGGAGGAAATGGCGATCATAAGAAATCATTGGTCGAGCATTGCATTACCACAAGGCTTTGCGATGATCGTGTTCGCAAATATTTGCCTGAGAAGGATCATCGCAACTTGGTCATCACAACATGGTGGCCGCATCTGGGTAAAAGGCTAACTAATCACGAGGGGACAGAAAGCTGAAGACAGTCGAATCCGAATTAAATTGACAGCCAATTAACGATAACAAGTACATTCAGCTTTTCGGTGACAAATATTCGATGCATCATTCAGGAAGAATTAAAGTCGTCCCATCCGTGCAATCATGGGAGAGAAGCCGCCGTTCATCCTGGATGTTCTATAAATACCAAGGGTGACCTTCAGAAAAGGGGTTCAGCAGTTCGAATTTCATCAGTTCGCTCATCTTTGTGCATAGTTTTCCATTCGTTTTAAGGCGGAGCAAGAGAAGAGTGGTGACGCCGGAGATCGCTCTGGGCAACTCGAGAGAGAACCTTGAGGCGAAGAAGTAGAGAGCGGGCCGACTCTCGCGAGAGCGAGATTATCTTTTGAGCACGAGTAGAAAACAGTGTAAAAGTCTGGGCAGTAAGAGATTGCTACTAGGCCCTTTATTCTATACTTGCATTGTTATTTTGTACTTCATCTTTATATTTATACAATGGAAGTTCTATTTCTACATCTGTTCACTCTCTTAGCATGCATGAGCAGCTAAACTAGTCGAATGGGTTGAGAAAAACTAAGCTAACATGACCTAGGAAGTTCATTGCTTGCGATTGCCTTGTTTTATGTTGTGCCAAATACCCATTAGAGGTGCTCGAGAGAGAGTCTAAATAAAGAACCTAATGACTCGAGAGAGCTAGGTTAGAATCTGGACTCGAGAGAGCAAGATTAGAACTACATAAACAAGAGATAGGAACTTAGAGATAAGCTCTGTTTGTCAACCTGCATTGTATGCATCCTAGAGATGGGAATGATATTATGTGGTTTCCTTATTTGTTTGTGTGTCATTTCATCATCGCATAAATAAGAATAGATGCTTATGTGTAGGTCCTATAGACTTAACGCATATATCGCATGCATTTTAGCCTTAGAAGTTGTGGCATTCGCATCGACAGGTGGTTTACTGTTGTATGCACGTTGTATGATTGCATAGCATAAACGCAACCTAGGAATTGTTATCCGAAACTTTTCTCAACCCGTTCACCGCATACTCATCGCATTTTTCGTTTATCAACTCTTTTCAAACTTCACCGCATTTGTTTGTTTTTCATTAATGCAAACAACAATCCCAAAAATTTATTTATTTATCCGGTTACCGCAAAGTCTTCATAAAAATTACCAACGCAATCTATTTTCACAAGTCCTTGAGTTCGACCCTGAACTTACCAGGAAACTCAGTGGAATTTACACCTGGATTCCGCTGAGAAAACTTGAGTGCACAATGCAATTTCACCATCGCATATCATCCATATCTCACTTCATAAAATCAAGCATCAGGCAGTAAGGGATTGCTACCAGGCTCTCTACTTTTATCTTCCATTGTTATTTTGCACTCAAACTTATTTATAGAAATGGAATTTACTTCTCTATATCTGTTCACTCTCTGGTTATTATGAGTAACTAAATCTGTTGAATGAGTTGGGACACACTTAGCTAGCATAACTGGGGATCTTCATTCTATGTGTTTATCTTGTATTATGTATACTTCATTCGTCCATTAGAGATATTAGAGAGGGTAGTCTAAGGATAGGATCTAGGCTTGGAAAAGTCAGGTTAGAATCTAGGCTCGGGAGAGTCAGATTAGAACGCATAATCAAGATATAGGAGCTTAGGAATATGCACTATTTGCTATTACCGCATCGCATGCATCCTAGAGATAGGGTACGATTGTATGCGGTCACCTTGTCTTTGCATGCATCTTGCATCATCGCATAGGAAAAGAGTAGAGACTTAGGGATAAGCTCTATGGACACTTTTGCATTCAACACATGCGTCCTAGACTTAGGAGCACCGCATTTGCATTGGAAAATGACTTGTTGTGCATAGGTGTAGCATGATCGCCTAGTCTGATGCATTCCCAGGTCACGCTAGTTAAAGACTTTCTCAACCCATTCCTCCGCATACTCAGTGCATCTATCGCATATTCAACTTTTCTCAAATCCACCGCATTAATTTATTTTTATTACCGCAATCAACAACACCCATAACCATTTGAGTTACCGGTTACCGCAAAGTTTTCCTAAAAATTACCACCGCATACCTTTTTCCCAAGTCCCTGAGTTCGAACCTGGACTTACTAGGAAACTCAGTGGAGTTTACACTTGGATTCCACTGAGAAAACTTGAGTTCTCAACGCATTTCAATCACCGCAATTCCATCACCGCATTTCATTCCATATTTTCACCTCATAAAATAACGCATCAAGTTTTTGGCGCCGTTTTCGAGTACTTAGGCAAAATAGTGTGTTAACGGTAATTTTTCTGATTTCTTTGCAGATTCTCAATCTCTGGCAAATTACGACCTATAGATTGAGAGGACATTTCAAACGAAGATTAAGAGACAACTGCCAACAACAAGAGAGAACACCAAGAATGGCGAAAAAATCAGACGTAAGGGCAACGTGAACAATATAATGGCCAACACCATCCTTCTGGCGAATGACCGCCATAGACCCATTCGAGACTATGCGTCACCTAACCTCTATGATTTCTCTCCAGGAATCATGAGGCTAGCATTAGATGGATCGAGGTTTGAAATGAAGCCGGTAATGTTGTAGATGATCCAGGCTGCTGGGCAGTTTGGAAGGAGGCGTGGAGAAGACCCGCACGCCCACCTCCGGAGCTTCATAGAAATCTGCAACACTTTTATGTTCCTGAATATCTCTACCGAAAAAGTTCGACTAACTCTGTTTCCATTTTCTTTGTGTCATCAGGCAAGAAAATGGGCATATTCTCTCAACCCAAGAGAGATATCTTCGTGGAAACAAATCATCGAAAAGTTCATGAAGAAGTATTTGCCACCCACCGAAAATGCTTGACGAAGGAAATTAATAACAAATTTTGAACAAGAAGATGGCAAATCGCTGGTAAGAGACTGTCCACATAATGGCTTGCCAAACTGCTTGCAAATGGATATTTTTTACCAAGGACTGAATCCTTCTTCACAGACCGTTGCTGATGCGGCAGCCGCTGGTGGTCTGCTAGACAAAACATATGCGGAGTCAAAGAGTATACTTGATCGCATTTCCAAAAATCACGAGGATTGGTGGGAAAGCGATCAAAGATTAAGAATTAAAGATAATGACGCAAAAACGGGGCCATCGCATCCCTGCAAAACCAGATGACTGTGATGATGAGTTTAATTCAAGCCATCGCAATTAATCATACGGGAGCAAAGAAAGGGCATGTCAGCGCAATTGCTCAGGCAACCGCAAGTTGTGTCATTTGCGGAGATGCTCATGCAATGGAAGAATGCCCAGCAAACCCACAGTCAGTGTGCTTCATAAAGAATAATCTCTATTCCGATACATACAACCTTGGGTGGATAAACCACCCAAATTTTGCGTGGAAGAATCAGCAACAAAACTTCCAACCAATGGCATAGAGAGAAGGGCCACCTGGATTTTTCCCGCAAACAAACGGTCAAGCGCATAGCCAAGCTAGCAGCTCACAAATACCGCAATCGTCGTCCTTAGAGAACTTGTTGAAGCAGTACATTGAGAAAAATGAATCAGTGCTTCAGAATCAAGCTACATCCATTAGAAATCTCGAAATTCAGCTAGGACAAATTGTGGGTGAGCTGAAAAATAAATCGCAAGGAGCGTTGTCGAGCTCAACCGAGCTTCCTCGCAACGCTGGGGATACCGGGAAGGAACAATGCTTAGCAATCTCCATGCTAAGCGACAACATGACTGCGGAAGAAAGGGAGGAACCCATTGCAACCAACTTGAATGCGGTGACAACCGAGAACCCGTTGATCTATAGTTCAGAAAAGCCCGAGAAAATGAACCCTGAAGTTGCGTCCACCCTCAAGCCTTCAGAACATGAGATAGAAGAAGTCTAGCTACCACTAGCTCCACAAAGATTGAAGGAGAAACAAAATGATGAAGAAAAGATCGCAAAAGTGGCCGCAACGCAAAATGCTATAATCCCACCTAAAATGGGTGACCCAGGAATCTTCACGATACCATGCTCCATCGGAGGGGTCTACAGTGGCCAACCACTATGTGATCTTGGGGCGAGTATAAACGTAATGCCACTATCAATATTCAAACAAGTGAATATTGGCACACTCACGCCCACGAAAGAGACTCTCCTACTTGTGGACAGATTCTGAATATATCCTGAGGGAGAGTTGAAAAATGCGGCAATCGCAATTGACAATTTCATCTTGCCGGCAGACTTCATCATTTTGGATTGTAAAGCGAACGAAGATGCGCCCATCATTTTGGGACGACCATTTCTTTCAACCGGTCGTGCTCAAATTGTTGTACGCCAAGGGGAGATTGTAATGAAAATTCATGGGCCAACCACTATGTGATCTTGGGGCGAGTATAAACGTAATGCCGCTATCAATATTCAAACAAGTGAATATTGGCACACTCACATCCACGAAAGAGACTCTCCTACTTGTGGACAGATTTCGAATATATCCTGAGAGAGAGTTGAAAAATGCGGCAATCGCAATTGACAATTTTATCTTGCCAGCAGACTTCATCATTTTGGATTGTAAAGCGGACGAAGATGCGCCCATCATATTGGGACGACCATTTCTTTCAACCGGTCGTGCTCA
This sequence comes from Benincasa hispida, assembly GCF_027475165.1. Lineage (NCBI taxonomy): Eukaryota > Viridiplantae > Streptophyta > Magnoliopsida > Cucurbitales > Cucurbitaceae > Benincasa > Benincasa hispida. The sequence goes on from NC_143478.1 coordinate 58,948,863, forward strand.
AATTGTTGTATGCCAAGGGGAGATTGTAATGAAAATTCATAGGGAAAAGCTCCTGATTAAGGCAGTCAAGCTCCCAAAAGACAAAGAAAAAAGGGAAAAGCCACCATGGACGTGAAAAGACCAACATGGAATAAGCATTCCCTGAGTTATTAAGCGTATCAACCTCATCAGGGATGCAATCCTTTTGAATATCCTTTTTCCTACATCATTACTTCGTAAACTTTCATCATCATAGTATTATCTATTATCGCATAGCTCGTTTGCTTTCTTATTCTTATTCTTCAAAAAAAAAAAAAAAACGATCGCACTAAACAATTGCGGTAAACGATTTTGTTTAAAATAAGTTGACCCTCTCAATGTTTTCTATGCAAAAGATCGAGGCAAATGATTGCAGAGGTGCTACATGATGAAGCAACTTATCTTATTCCGTCACCGCAATCCAAAGAGGAAGATCGCTGCAAAGCAGGATGCGTCAACAAACAATGTGGACGACAGCGCAAATTTGGGGGTTGTATTCTTCCTTATCCTTATTCCAAATTTTGCACTCTCGCATCGCATTTTAATTTTGAAAGCCTTATCACCGCATCCTCTTTGATTACCGCAATCATTTAACATGGATAAATTTAGTAAGTCACCGCATGCTGTCTCTTTGCCAAAATTCACCTCATGAAATATTTCTAGAAGTTAGAGGTCTGCTTGCTTTCTTTCAAACTCTCTTTACATAGCTTTCTAAGAACATCGCATGACTTCTTTCAATCTTTTGGCAATGGGGAAATTGCCGCATTTTAAATTTGGGGGTGAGGTATTTATTTTCGACCTTGCTATTTTCAGCATTATGTAAAAAAAAAAAAAAAAAAATTAACAACTCCACTATCAACGCAATAGGGAAACCCATGTTGATAAGAGTTAAGTTGTGAAGGGCACTTGCCCGTAGTTGGATGTCCGCATGACACACGTGGGGGCAAGCCAAAATGAAAGTAAGTCGTGAGGATCAATGCATAAATAAATGACCGCAACTCCGCTGTCAAGTAGGTATGAGTTTAGTCTGAAGAAGAGCACATTGCTCGTAGTTGGATGTTTGCATGACACACGTGGGGGCAAGCCAAAATGAAGCCAAGGCACTTGGATCAGCGCACGGTCAGAATATATATATATATATATATATATATATATAATGTCAAAAACATGCAAGGATAAAAATCATTTGACACCCCGGTGAAAAAGTTTTCTTTTTAAAATAAATCATTCGATGTCCTGGAAGTTAGTAAAGTCCTTTTGAAGGTTAAACTTGTGGCCCCTAGGTCTTAGAAATATTTTAGGAAGAGACTTGAATAAGACTTAAGGAAATTTTGGTGTATAAGATTTGAAGGAAGTATTCTTGAGAAATCTAGGAAAAAAGATTTGCGGTCAACTTTCTAAAGGAAATCTTTAGCTTATGCTTAAGGACAAGCATTGTTTAAATTTGGGGGTGTGATAACGAGCAGAAATGCACGTTATTACAGTGATAAGTTCTTAAACAATGAAGGTTTGTGTTGATAAAATATGTTAGATTGCGTCTAACAAGCATTAAGTTCATAACATTGTGGTTGCATGCGTTCATCGCATAGAAATAGTTAATTTTTGTATTTTTATGCAGAATATGCGTTGACACAAGGCGAAAAACGCATTCGCAAGGAATCAATGGTTGAGCGTAGCATCACCACAAGGCTTTGTAGTGATTTGCATTCATAAACATCTGTTCAAGAAGGATTGCCGCATAGAGTCGTCGCAACTTGGTGGGCGCATCTGGGTGAAAGGCATAATTAATCACGATGGGACAAAAAGCTGATGACGGTCGAATCCGAATTAAGTTGACAAGCCACTAACGATAACAAGTACACTCAAATTTTCGGTGAAAAATATTCGGCGCATCAGTCAGAGAATTAAAGTCATCCCATCCGTGTAATCATAAGAGACAAGCCGCTTCACCCCAGAGCTCTATAAATATCCAAGGCAACCTTTAGAAGAGGAGTTCGACAGTCCAGCAGTTCGAAAACTTAGAGAATTTTCCTTTAGTTTAGCCTTGTTCTTAGATTTTCTTTTATTTTAAGGCAGAAGCGAGAGAAGGAGATTGTGCCGATAGATCATTCCGATAAGCTCGGGAGAGTGCCGGAAGCATCAAGATCAGAGAGAGGGCCAGCTTCTACAGAAGCAGGAATATCTTTTGAACCTAATAGATTTACCAGTGTAAAAGCCTTGGGTAGCAAGGGACTGCTACCAGGCTCTTTACTTTTATCTTCCATTGCTATTTTGCACTCAAACTTACTTATAGAAATGGAATTTACTTCTCTATATCTGTTCACTCTCTGGTTATTATGCATGAGTAGCTAAATCTGTTGAATGGGTTGAGACGCACTTAGCTAGCATAACTGGGGATCTTCATTCTATGCGTTTATCTTGTATTATGTATGCTTCATTCGTCCATTAGAGATACTTGAGAGGGTAGTCTAAGGACAGGATCTAGGCTTGGAAAAGTCAGGTTAGAGTCTAGGCTCGAGAGAGACAGATTAGAATGCATAATCAAGAGATAGAAGATTAGGAATAAGCACTGTTTGCTGTTACCACATCGCATGCATCCTAGAGATAGGGTACGATTGTATGCGGTCACCTTGTCTTTGCGTGCATCTTCCATGATCGCATAGAAAAAGAGTAAAGACTTAGGGATAAGCTCTATGGACACTTTTGCATTCAACACATGCGTCTTAGACTTAGGAGCACCGCATTTGTATTGGAAAATGACTTACTGTGCATGGGTGTAGCATGATCGCATAGTCTGACACATTCCCAGGTTACGCTAATTAAAGACTTTCTCAACCCATTCCTCCGCATACTCAATGCATCTATCGCATATTCAACTTTTCTCAAATCCGCCGAATTTATTTATTTTTATTACTGCAATCAACAACACCCACAACCATTTGAGTTACCGGTTATCACAAAGTGTTCCTAAAAATTACCACCGCATACCATTTTCCCAAGTCCCTGAGTTCAACCCTAGACATACCAAGAAACTCGATGGAGTTTACACTTGGATTCCACTGAGAAAACTTGAGTACTCAATGCATTTCCATCACCGCAATTCCATCACTGCATTTCATTTCATATTTTCACCTCACAAAATAACGCATCACATCCACACATCATCGCATCCACACACCATCGCATGTTAAATCATCGCATCAATGAGCGCGAACATATGGAGGTAAGTTCCAAAACTCGAACTCTTCGAAATTCAACAATGATAATGTGAGTAACTAGGAGGCGAGAGTGGACTGAAGGTAGGAGGGAAAACTAAAGAGTCCTTTCCGATGAGGACTATTACCTTACGGGAAGCAACAAAGAACAAAAATCGGAGAGACATTCTAGAAAGGAGATTAACGAATGCAGAATTCCAGTCGAAGAGAGAAAAAGGACTCTATTTCTGGTGCGATAAGAAGTACACTGTTGGGCATTGGTGCAAAGGGCGAGAATTGAGAGAATTGAGATTACTTGTAGTTCAAGCGTCTAAAGAAGAATAGGAATTGTGTGAAGATGATGAAGTTGCAAAAGAGACATTAGAGTTAAATATGTTAACACTGAGCGAAGAACTTTCGCTAATTGCTAAACTGTCTGTGAATTCGGTCGTGGGATTAACTAATCCATGGATGATGAAGATTGAAGGGGTCATCAGGGGAGAATCTGTCATGGTGCTGATAGATTGTGGTGCTACACACAACTTCATAACAGAAGGCCTAGTGAATCGTCTGTAGTTGAATGTCACAGATACGACCAATTTTGGAGTTGTTCTAGGATCAGGAACTGCGTGGAAAGGGGGTCTGTAAAAATGTGGAAATGAAGTTGGACGATTGGAATGTGTGATAGATTTTTTCCATTGGAGTTGGGGAGCATGGATGTGATTTTGGGAATGCAGTGTTACATTCCTTGAGAAAAACAGAGGTTGATTGGCGAAGTCTTGCGATGATGTTTACTCATGAGGGTAGGAAGATAACTCTGCAAGGAAATCCAAGTCTGACGAAGGCGAGGATTAGTTTAAATTGTATGGTAAAAATGTGCGAGGCCGAAGACCAAGGATTCTTGGTTGAATGCAGACTGTTGAATGGAGACGAGATGAGTAAGGAGGAAACAGAGCAGTTGAATCAATACTAGAGCCTTTGTCAAATTTGCTTAATCAATTTCAAGACGTATTTGAATGGCCTGGAGCATTACCTCCTCGTCAAAATATTGAGCATCACATTCACTTGAAGGAAGGAACCAGTCCCATAAACGTCCGATCGCATAGATATGCATACCATCAGAAGGCCGAGATGGAGAAACTGGTGGAAGAAATGCTAGACTCGGATATCATTCAGCTGAGCACCAATCCATACTCAAGTCCCGTTCTATTGGTTAAAAAGAAGGAAGAAGGCTGGAGGTTTTGTGTAGATTATCGCGTCCTTAACAGTGCTACTATTTCGGATAAATTTCCAATCCCTGTGGTAGAAGAGTTGTTCGATGAGTTACATGGAGCTGCCTACTTTTTGAAGCTGGATTTGACGTTCGGATATCATCAAATTCGAATGAATCCAAGGGATGTAGAGAAGACAACCTTTTGGACACACGAGGGACACTATGAGTTTCTGGTAATGCCCTTCGGTTTAACTAACGCACCTTCTACTTTTCAAGCTTTGATGAACCACATATTCAAATCGTATTTGCGCCACTTTGTGTTTTTCTTCTTTGATGATATATTGGTCGAAACTTTGAAAAACAGTTGCAGCATTTAGAAGTAGTAATGGTAGTCTTAAGGGAGAACGAGCTCTATGCTAATAAAAAGATGTGTCAGTTTGCAAGAGATAGGGTAGAGTATTTGGGGCATATTATTTCTCAACAAGGTGTGAAGGTTGATCCGGAGAAGGTACCAACAGTGTTGGAGTGGCCAGTACCTGAGACAATGAAGGAAGTGTGGGGATTCTTGGGCTTGTCTGGTTACTACCGAAGGTTTGTACAAAATTATGGTAGTATAGCGATGACTTTGACATGAATATTGAAGGACAAAACGTTTCGGTGGATAGAGGATGCTCAGTTTGCTTTTGAGAAACTTAAAACAACCATGATGACGTTACCAGTGTTGGCACTTCCTGATTTTAGTAGACCGTTTGAGGTGGAGACAAATTCATCCGGATATGGCATAGGCACGGTGTTGGTGCAATAGAAGCGGCCGATCACTTTTTACAGTCACACTCTATCATTGCGGGATCATGCGAACCTGGTGTATGAGAGAGAATTGTTGGCAGTTGTAATGGTCGTCCAACAGTGGCGTCCTTATCAGTTAGGATTGCAATTTGTTATTAAGATCGATCAAAAGGCTCTGAAATCTCTGTTGGAACAGAGGATGATATAGCCACATTATCAAAAGTGGGTAGCTAAGTTACTTGGCTATGACTTTAAGGTGATATACCGACTAGGATTGGAGAATGGTGTCGCGGATGCCTTGTCCAGGTGATAACTTGTAGAAATACAAGTTATTTATGCAACCTTATCAAGATATTACGGCCAAAACTTAGTAAATATGCACCTATTGTATGAAAATTAGCCTAGTATTACAATAATTATAAATGTTTGCAATTACACCCACTAACACCATAAAGATGGAAGACAAGTCGAATTTTACTTTGTTTTGGGAGACCAAGTTACCGCTTGCGCTCAAGGCTCACGAGAAACTGATCAATGCATCTCTGTCACATTGCGCCCATCAATCAACAATGAAAAGATGATTACCGCAATGACGGCGCAATAGTTGTGTTTCAACCGCATGCGGTAATAAAAACAACACCGCATACGAATCCATGATCAAAAGATGTAGCTAACCAACGCAAAAGCGGAGGATTGAGACACGTGTACAACTAATGATTGTGCAGAATTAACGGTCTGATTGCATAACAGAAGGAATAATATCCCTCCATCTTCGGAATTACATAACCATCAGTGGGGACCATAAGACCGGAGTCAAAGATCTGCACCTATAAATACCCCATTTATTTTAGAGAAAAGAAATGCTATGGGATACGGGGTAAATGCTGCAAAACTGTTGAGAGAAAAGGCTGAGCTGAGTGCTTAAGTGAAGAAATCCGGGAAGAAGACGAGATAAGGACTAGAGGTGAATCTCAGATCTAATCTGCCAAACACCCGATTGAAAGCTCTGTGCAAAGATCCCTGCTATCGGTGGAGCAAACCTAAGAGGGAAGCTCTTCCTACCATCAAATCCATCCAATCCAGCAAGGAGATCTCCATCGAATCAGTGCCAAGACATTGGCACTTGTTTATATCTGTTCTATCTTTTTCATCGTTGTATTTCACTTTCTCATTCTCTTTTCATTCACACCATGTATCAAACACTTAATAGAGATATTAGTTGTTTCGATAGCTTTCCTTTATCATTTTCTGTCTATGTTCACCTGTCAATCACTTTCTTCATGATGTCTTCTTAATTCCCCAATAAGCAATATGAGTTAACTAAGTACTTAATCTGTGTTAAAGATATAAAATGCATTTAGCTAAGGCATGCTAGACGACATCTTCACCTGTGAGAGCAGAAGTGAAGATGCCATTCTGATCTATCGAGAGAAGGTCAGAAGAATGCATTAACTAAAGCGAGTAGTACTTCCAGACATGGAAGCAACCTTGCATTCATTACGTTAGTCTTTGTTTCACCACAGACATGTGGGAGCGCGGCCGATCACTGAAAGGTGTATGCCAAGAGAAGAGCGGAACAACATTTGTAGCTTCAACGCAATTGAGAACTTGCGTTGTTTATATTATTTGTCTTTCTTTTTCTATTCCTTTTATAAGACTTCCCGTCGCATTCCACATCTCTGCACAACTTTCACAGCCAGCCTTGACCCCAGCATCTTGTACATGAAGCCTGTATCTTGTATCATCTAGCTTAGGTTTATTTTATTTCATTTTATTATCGCATCTTTACTGCTTTACTTTATTTTATCGCAATTTATATACCTATACAAACACATTTTTAAAGATTGAAAACCTGGTCGCATATATCATGAACATACCACAATAACCTAAATTAGTCCCCGTGTTCAACCTCGGATCACACTGAGAAACTTGCGATGGAATTACACTTGGTTCTATCGTAAGGAAACTTATGACAACGCATGGTATACTACGTGAACATCCATCATTAACGCATATCTAGCGGTAGTATCACATCATTTTGAGCATAGAACATCATCAATCTTACCTATCAAATCCTGCGTAACAAGTTTATGGTGTCGTTGCCGGGGACTTGGTTAATGGTTTATTGTTTGAGTGTGTTTTTGGTATTTTGCAGGACATATCTCATTGTACTAGCTGTTCAACGTGGAGAGCAGCCTGACAGTTTATGAGTCCTGGTGCTGAATCGAAATTCGTAACTAACCCTGAGATCGAGCAAACTTTCCGCACAAGGGAACGTCAGAACCGAATTAGGCGAAAGAAGGCAGCCAGCATGGCGGACAATAATGATAACGTGGTGCCAGTTGTGAACCAAGGGGCTGTTAGACCGGCTCAGGATCTTGTCTTCCTAACGGCTGATCGCAACATCCCGATGCATAATTATGCGGCACCCAATTTGTATGATTTTTCTCCTAGAATCTCAAGGCCGACTGTGGAGGAGAACACGCATTTTAAAATTAAGTCGATCATGTTGCAGATGATTCAAAATGTTGGGCAGTTTGGGGGTCTGCAAGGTAAAGACCCACATGCCCATCTGCCAGCTTTGTCGAGATGTGCGGCAATTTTTTCTTACCTGGTGTGACCCTAGAAAATATAAGATTGTATTTGTTCGCGTACACCTTGAGGGACGAGGCTAAGAGGTGGGCTTACTCACTAGAGCCAAATGAGATCACTTCATGGGAGCAATTGGTTGAGGGGTTCATGAAGAAGTTCTTCCCACCTGCCGTCAACGCAAGGCGACAAAAAGATGTGTTGAACTTTGAACAGAAGAAGAATGAGACCCTGAGCATCACCTGGGTGCGATTCAGGAGACTAGTGAAAAACTGCCCGCATATCGGGATTCCCAATTTCATCTTGATGGAAACATTTTACAATGGCCTGAACAGAGCAACGCAAGCTGTTGCTGATGCCTCCGCGGCAAGAGGTTTTATGGCTAAGACATACATGGAGGCTAATGTCATCCTCGACCGCATCTCGCGGAATATGGATGATTGGATCGACGATGGTTATGAAGGCCGAGGTGCCGATAGAAGGAAAACTGAAATAGCCATTGTCCCTGCGGAGACAATGACCACGTTGGCCATGCAGATGGCCATGGTGACCTCGATCCTTCAATCAATGGCAATCAACCAAAGAGCCATTGCTCCACAATCAGCACAACTTGCTGCACCAGCTCAAGTGGCCGCAATCAGTTGCGTCAATTGTGGAGGAGCTCACGGAGCTGATGTATGTTCATTGAACCTTCAACAAGTGTGTGCTATCCAGAACAACCCCTTCAGCAACACCTATAATCTGGGCTGGAGGAGCCATCCTAACTTTGGTTGTGGAGGCAATCCCAATCTAGGGGGGCCAGTGAACCATCAAGGGGGCAGTAGAGGAAATCCTCCTTTTCACCACAACCAAGGGCAATCAAGACCGCATAATCAGCAACCATCATCGTCTAACACCTCGGGAGGCTCGTTAGAGACACTGCTGAAGCAGTATATGGATAAAAATGATGTTGTGATGCAAGCACAAGCGTCTTCTATAAGGAATCTAGAGATCCAAGTGGGCCAACTGGCCTCTGAGCTAAGAAGTCGAACACCGAGAACATTGCCCAGCAATTCAGAAGCCCTGAGACCTACAGGGAAGGAGTAATGTCCTTAAGACATTGAGCAGGCAAGCCTGACAGCTCGTGGAGGTGTGGATTGCGATCACCCAGGACAACACAATTTTTGGTCTATATCTCAATACTATGATTACTGCTTTAGTGAAATTCTATGTCTTTAAAGTCTGAATTCTGTCTTAAATGCTTCATTTAATTCAAATTTTGACTTTATAAATTTATTTCTCCATTTACTTCTGTGCATTTAATTTTGTCCTGTCTTTAATTCTTTGACTTTTTATAATCATTGCATGTGCTTTAAATTGTGAATGATTGAATAATAAAGGAAAATCTATTGCCACAAGTCACAGCACTTGCGCTAATGAAAATTGTAAAATAAAAATAATGAAACAATTAACAACAAGAAAGCAAGACGACAATGGACGCATCCCAACCCAATTAGGACTATTTTGCGTTCACCTAACTCAACAGGATTGAATTGAGGGGTGTGATGCGCTCGCATGTGTCCTTTGCCCCCCTTAGCCAAATGCACTATGTTGAGGTATCCTCTAGAAATGCATTAGTTAAGGGGTGTGTTGTGGGGATATATGCGCTGTTGCCCGTCCTCTGCAAAGATACAGTTGCGTTGGTGTGCACAATGCGTTCTTCTTTTTCATGCGTCCATTCAAATAAAATATTAAAGAAAAATTCGTTTGGCAATTTGGGAAGAAGTCCAATCGATTTGTATCCCCAAGCAATTATGACTTGGCAGACGAAAGGACACTTTTTCTAAAATTCAATAAATGAGAGAGGTGGAACGACGTGCCTGTTGAGCTGCTCAAGGCTAGTCGCCGCGAAAATCGCATTAGGCCCCACCACGGCCCAACCTATAAATACGACCTCCTCCTTCATTGGAAACCCTTTACCTCACTTTGGCAAACCAGAAACCCGAAGTGACTTGCATCCCAAACCTTTCTTTCTCCCTAGCAGCTCGAGTTTTTACCAGACCTTTCCAAGCTCGTATCCATGGCTGACCAAACCCCAAACCAATCCGTTTCAGCTTCCACCCTGATCAAGTAGCCATGCGAGAGGCAGCATTCCTGGTTGCCAGTCGCAGTCTTGCCGCCCAAGCCCACACTGTCCCGAGACTCGCCGGAAGAGCCCGGAGAAATCATCTGGCCGGTAGGCCTCCTATGTTCAAGAAAGGAGGAAGCACCGAGAGCATGCCTACGCCAACACCTACCGTCTCCACTGAAAGCGAAAGGAAGAGACGAGATGATGCGGAGGTGTTTGGCAACATCCTAAGTACCTCGGAGCAAGGAGGTGGACTGCCCGAGGCAGAGGTTGTAAACCAACCACTGCCTATGGAGGAGGAGGCGGCGGTAATGGCAGATGAACCAGTGAAGGATAGAGTAGTGGTGGTGGAAGAAGTGGGGTTGAAGAAAAAGAAAAGGAGAATGATTTTCGGGTCCTGGAGACTCGGGAGGCAACTGTCATCGCAGAAATTTATGAGAACCTCCAAGAAGAGAAGAAGAAGAGATCACATTCAAGGAGGCCAAGGAAGCGAAGGTTACATTAGTGACCCCTGACATTGCGATGGAGGAGGTTGCAGGGGATGCGTGGCCAGAAGAGGCCGCGAAGGAAGATAAGAAGAGAGAGAAGCAGCCAGAAGTGGCTGAGAAGGAAGATAAGAAGAAGAAGGGAAAGAAGGCTGGAGAGGCAGAGCCTTCACATCATCGCAAGGCAAGAAAGAACAAAGAGTAAAAGGATGATGATGAAGATGAAGAGGCCAAAAAAGAGAGGAAGAAGAAGGAGAAAGAGGAGAGAAGATTGCGCCGACGTGAAAATAGGCGCCTGAGAGAAAAAGAAGAAGCAAGGCAGAGGGCTACGAGCCCTGAGAAGGATGGAGAATCAACCTCCATAAGGAAGGATAAGGGGGAAACGGCATAGTTGATGGAACCGGCACAATCTGAAGCAATGCAATTGGTTACGACAGATGTAGGAGAAGAAGCAGAGGCCAAAGGTTCATAATTGACCCTCAAAGGTTAGTTTTGGCGTTGGAAGAGGAAGAAAGAAAAATAAAAGAAAAAGAAGAGAAGCAAGAAAAGATGGAGAGGGGCAAGCTCATCATCGCAGAGGGGAATAGAAGAAGAAGATTGGAGTTTAAGGAGATGTGACACAACAATGAGCTTGCCAGACTTGAAGGGATCCTGAAGAGCGAGAAGGAACAGCGCCTGTTGCTGGCCTCTGAGCAATTCGAAGAAGAGTTTGCGAGAGAAGAAAGAGAAGAAGAAGAAGAAGAGAGGAGGTGGAAGGAAGAAGAGGACAGATTATTGTTGGAGGAGAAGAGGAAGAAGCGCGAAGCAAACAAACGACGTTTATTTAAGAGCAAAGGCAAAGAGCTCACCGAGTGCGAGAAAGAAGAGCAACGCAGAGAGCGGGAAAAGAGAGAATGACAAGTAGCTCACCTTGCATTGGCAAAAGGCAAGGCTTTAGTAGAAAGCAGCGAACCCCCGGTGGCCAAGAAGTGATCATCAAAGAAAAATGAGAACGATGATTTTTTGATCGAGATGGCTTCTATCCTCCACCGACCCCACTACCTGACCTCATCACGAGCGTAATTGTGGAGCATGGGTGGGACACATTCTGCCAATGCCCATTCATCATAGTGTCTCAGGTAGTGCAAAACTTTTACCGCGGGCGCTTGCACGAAAATAGGGATGTAGTGACCTTTAAGGGAGAGACAGTATCATTCAACGCAAGGGACATCAACAAAATTTATCAAAGGAAGGACAACCCTGATGCGCCAGAGAACAAGATTATTGATGATCCCATAGAAAAGCAAATGGAGGAGACGTTGAAGTTACTAATGCAACTGGGCACGAAGTGGACGGTCTCGCCCAAAGGCATCCGTAACTTAGAGTCCAAGTCCTTGCTGCCGAAGGGAAGGCTCTGGGTTTATTTGGTCAAGAAGCGGCTGATCCCAACAATGCACGATAGAACTATATCAAGGGATCGGGTCATGGCCGCATACTGTATAGCTCGCGGCATTCCTATCGACGTAGGGCAGTTGATTGCGAGGCAGATCAGAGCATTAGTGGGGCATGTTTGGGGGTAGTACTTCTTCTCGTGGATCGTTTCAGGTCTATGCCTGTCTATGGGTGTAGGCATTGATGAGGAACCCATGCCAGAAGTCCACGGCCTCATCAACATAAAAATCTTGAGGATGCTCCTCAAAGATTCTCCACACTGCCCCAAGCTGCCAGTAAAGAGGCCTGCAATCGAATTGAATGCGCCGCTGGAACCCAAACCAAAAAGAAGACGAATAGAGGATAAGGGAAAAGAGAAGGTCCAGAAGTCACCAACACAAAATCCGGAACCCATGGACCCTCTTTCTTTAGTCATCCGGTGTCCAAGCCCACCGAGCCTGCCAGTGCAAGCCTCTTCCCCCTTACACGAGCATTTTACAAACCTTCTTCTTATCCCCAACTCTCTTGTTTACCCAGCAGCCCCACCTTCACCATTAGCATCATCACCGCAACCCACCATTCCACCGCTGCAAGTTGATGACCCACATGGTTTGGGTGAAGGCTCCTCTGCCCAACCCCAAAACGATGCTATCGAGATATTGCAGGCACAACCCTCCATCACCTCCATGGCGGCTAAGTTAGCAAAAATGAGATCCCTCTTCTCCCAACAACAACAACTCTTCTCTCAACAGCAACACTTCTTCAATCAATGATTTGAGGTAGTAATGGAGCGCATTGATGAGATTCAACGCAGTGCCGCCACATCAAGAGAGGCGCTGATCAACATGCAACGCAACATTTATAAAGTCCATATGCACTAGAGAATGATTGCGGAGCGTAATCAAGAGTACTTCAACTTTCTTACCGCATATCTTCATGGTCCAATGGTGCCCTTACATCTCCGACAACACTTAAATTTTGAAGAAGCGCCTCCTGCACCATCTCAACATCCCCCACCAGACCCCCCTGCTCCTCAGCCTTAATGTTTACTCTTTCTTCCAATTTGAGTTTTTTTTATACGACCATTCATTATTACTATTCAATTCATTTATTATTTGTAACATAATCAAATTCTTTGACTCTTGTACAGTCAATAGAAAATTTTGTAATGCGTTCATTTGTAATTTATTTGTATACTTTGTTAATAGTCAATACAATCAGAGTATATATTCACTCCACTTTTTGCCTGTGCCTTCTGCATTATCTTCCTTTGTCATTTTTTGTAATGTTCTAAATCTCTTATTTTTATGATCTTCATTGCGTTGCTATGATGTATTACATGTTTATACTTAGAAACATTTCCCATACTTAGTAAATTTTGACTAACACTTTGTTAATTTTAAGTTTAGCAGTACTTTACCTTTTATCTTTCAAAGTTCTGCTCAAACCTTCTTTTTGAAATTTTCTTCTAAGTGTTTGTCTAGTCTCTCCAAACAACGCAATGAGAACCTTGCTCATATTTAAATTTGGGGGTGGGGAAGGTCTGAGCAGATGAGATCAAGATTATGCTGTAGTTAAGAAAATGTGTCCATTTTCACATATATATTTTATGCAAAACTCCAATGTCAGTGCAAGGGAAAACCTCAAAACTGTCCCAACCTGATAACAGTTTAGTTATGAAAGAAGCCTGCTCGTAGTTGGATGTTCGTATGACACCCGTAGGAGCAAGCCAAAACGAAGGTGGGTTTCAGAGAACAACTTAGTATGAAAACGAAAAAGAAAGAAACAAAAACAAAAATAAAAGAATGCAAGAGACAACTCCTCTGATTATCATTAGTTAAAGTTGAAATTGGCACCCGTAGTTGGATGTCCGCATGACACCTGTGGGGATAAGTCTGAACGAAGAGTGTAACCATAATCATCTATAGTAGTTAGTAAATATGCACCTATTGTATGAAAAATAGCCTAGTATTACAATAATTATAAATGTTTGCAATTACGCCCACTAACACCATAAAGATGGAAGACAAGGCGAATTTTACTCTATTTTGCAGGAGACCAAGTCACCACTTGCGCTCAAGGATGACGAGAAACTGATCAACGCATCTCTGTCACATTGCGCCCGTCCATCAACAATGAAGAGACGATTACCAATGACGGCATAATGCGATAATCGATCTAGAGCTGTGTTTCAACCGCATGCGGTAATAAAAACAACACCGCATGGGAATCCATGATCGAAAGATGCAATTGAGCAACGCAAAAGCGGAGGATTGAGACACATGTACAACTAACGGTTGTGTAGAATTGACGGTCTGATTGCATAATAGAAGAAATAATATCCCTCCATCATCGGAATTACCATAACCATCAGTGGGGACAACAAGACCGGAGTCAAAGATCTGCACCTATAAATACCCCATTGATTTCAGAGAAAAGAAATGTTACGGGATATGGGGTAAATGCTGCAAAACTGTTGAGAGAAAAGGCTGAGCTGAGTGCTTAAGTGAAGAAATTCGAAAAGAAAATGAGATAAGGCCGAGAGGTGAATCTCAGATCTAATCTGCTAAACATTCGATTGAAAGCTTTGTGCACAGATCCCTGCTACCGATGGAGCAAACCTGAGAGGGAAGCTCTTCCTACCATCAAATCCATCCTATCTGGCAAGCAGATCTCCATCGAATCAGTGCCAAGACATTGGCACTTGTTTGTATCTATTCTATCTCTTTCATCGTTGTATTTCACTTTCTCATTCTCTTTTCATTCACACCATGTATCAAAGACTTAATAGAGATATTAATTGTTTCGATAGCTTTCCTTTATCATTTTTTGTCTACTTCTGTTCACCCGTCAATCACGTTCTTCATGATGTCTTCTTAATTCCCTGATAAGCAATATGAATTAACTAAGTACTTAATTTGTGTTAAAGATATAAAATGTGTTTAGCTAAGGCATGCTAGACGACATCTTCACCTGTGAGAGCAGAAGTGAAGATGCCATTCTGATCTATCGAGAGAAGGTCAGAAGAATGTGTTAACTAAAGCGAGTAATACTTCTAGACATGGAAGCAACCTTGCGTTCATTACGTTAGTCACTTTTTCACCCAGACATGTGGGAGCGGGGCCGATCACTGAAAGGTGTATGCCAAGAGAAGAGCGGAACAACATTTGTAGCTTTAACGTAATTGAGAACTTGTGTTGTTTATATTATTTGTCTTTCTCTTTCTATTCTATTTATAAGACTTGTCGTCGCATTCCACGTCTCTGCAAAACTTTCACAGCCAGCCTTGACCCCAGCATCTTGTACATGAAGCCTGTATCTTGTATCATCTAGTTTAGGTTTATTGTATTTCATTTTATTATCGCATCTTTACTGCTTTACTTTATTTTATCGTAATTTATATACCTGTGCAAACACATTTTTAAGGATTGAAAACTTGGTCGCATATATCATGAACATACGACAATAACCTAAATTAGTCCTCGCGTTCGACCTCGGATCACACCGAGAAACTTGCGATGGAATTACACTTGGTTCTATCGTAAGGAAACTTGTGACAACGCATGACATACTACATGAACATCCATCATTAACGCATATCTAGCGATAGTATCACATCATTTCGAGCATAGAACATCATCAATCTTACCTATCAAAACCTGCATAACACCAGGGTGGAGATCGAGGCTCATTTGGCTCAAATATCAGCTCCTACTCTGACTGATATAGTTGTGATTTAGAAGGAAGTTGAGCTCGATGACCGGTTATAGAGAACTAAAGAGCGTGTACTGAAGAAAGAGGATGGGGTGCAGAATTTTTTTATACAGTAGGATTTCAGTTCAACAAAATAAGTTTGTAAAATTTTCTCCCAAGTACTATGGACCATATATGGTGGTCGACAAAGTGGGCACGATGGCCTACAAATTGAACCTTCCATCAACGGTGTCTAAACATCTCGTGTTTCATGTCTCACAGCTCAAGAAGCTAGTTGGCCAACCCCGAAAGGAGTCGTCTGTGGATTCCTTAGTCAATGAAAATCACACTTGGTTGCTGGAACTAGAAGTTGTTTTGAGCTCTAGGTCGGGGCTATCACAGCGGGGATGTGACGTGTTGGTACAATGGAAAGGTTTTTCGGAACATGAGGAGACATGGGAGGTGCTCGATGACTTCCAAAACCAGTTTCTTGAATTTTACCTTGAGGACAAGGTAAAGGTGGAAGGGGGACGTAATGATAGGCACCTTACTCAAAGAAGAAGGAGTAAAAGGTTGGAAAAAACATTGATGCCAATAGTTGAATCCGTTAGGGAGGTTGAAAATCGCAACTGAAATACTATTAAAAAGTTGATCGTTTAAAAGAAGGAAGAAATAGAAAGGCGGGGGATTTTGGCATTCCTGAAGTGGGGAAGGGTTGCTCTCGAGAGTAGAAGACCCAGGCATTCCATCGCAGAGTTCCTTTCATTATGTACTATCTATCATTTTCTCATTCTAAGCGATCGTATAGCAAGGGGCCAACGATCGTGTAGTAGTCGTAGGCGATCGTGCTGTAATCTGTAAGCGATTGTGTAGTAGTCCCTTAGCGATCATATAAAAGTTTGTAAGCGATCACAAAGGTATTTTGTAAATGATCGCCTAGTAATCCTTAGCGATCGTGTAGGATTTGTAAATGATCGAGTGGCAACTGTAAACGATCGTTTAGTTCTATTTGACACTATCGTTTAATAAAGAACTCGCTCTTTGTTTAGCTATTGCACCGGTCGATTACATAATCAGAGAATTAATAAGAATCAGCTCCCTAACAATATCCCCGCTTGCATGTCTCCATATGAATGGTCAGGATCAGACTATTTGTAGCATTTTACAACACTTGTAGCATCTACAAAGCGGGTCGTATCCGTAGTGTCACCAGGATAAGGTATCCCTCATTTATCCTTATACTACAAACCATTTAGTTTATTATGTTAGGCATGATCAACTTGTATGTCTCCACATACATGCTTAAGTTACATAAAATAACCTCGGATCCTAGTTTATTAGATTGAGTAAATGCTATAAAATAACACTTATTTTATTAATAATTATATGTTCACAAAGTGTTTACAAACTAACAAGACTTCCAAGAGAATTAGGACACCAATCCCAACACAGATGATCGTAAGGTCATGGTTAGAGTTCAGGAAAGCCTTTGAAGAGAAGTACTACCCTAGCTCGTTCAAGGAGGCAAAAAGAGATGAGTTCCTTAGGTTGGTTCAAGGATCGATGGCGGTCACTGAATACGAATAGAATTTCATAGAGTTGCCACAGTATGGTCTTCTGATTATAGCGGAAGAGAACGATAGATATAGGAGATTTGAGAATCATTTGAGGAAGGAAATTCGTACTCCAGTTACTTCTACCACTAACTGGTTAGATTTCAAGTTGTTAATTGAGACAGCCATCAAAGTAGAGAGGAGCCTAGTTGATGTGGATCAGTTACAGGGGAGAAAATAAGAGCAGTAGAGAGCTCCAACAAAATCGAGAGGTAAGAGTTTCAGGCCTTCATTCTCTGGACAGTCAGCCATGAAAGGACAGAGAGTTACGAGCCAACAAGGATCGAGCAGGAAGAGATTGAGACCTGCAACTGGATCAGTCGGTAGATTAGTAATAGGACATACTGATGAGTCTGTAGCTAGTACGGGCAAGAAACCTTCTTATGTGAACAGTGGTAAGTAACACTGAAGAACGCGTTACAATGGAAGGAATGTCTATTTCTCGTGTAGGCAGACAGGTCATTTTAAAAGAGATTGTCCTCAATTAGTTTGTGAGGCTTAGGCAGAATAGAAAGTGATTTCTTAGATAGTAAATCAGCCAAAGCAAATTGGAGCCAGAGGTGAGGGTTTCAGTGGAGCTAAGCATAAAAGGGTAGCAAGACGATCCCAGCAACAAGGTAGAGTGTATGTAGTGACCCACCAGGAAGCAGAGGAGTCTCCAGATGTGGTGACTGGTAAAGTAACATGATGTAACTAGTCTGCTTATGTTTTATTTGATCCTGCTGCTACACATTCAATCATATCTAGTATGTTTGCATTGCATATAGATTGAATGCTTGAAATCATGTCTGAAGAGTTGTTTATTCCTACGCCTGTTGGAGATATTTTATAGTGCATGAGTATTATATGAACTGTAAGATAGTCATTGAGACCTAAAATTTGTTGGTTGATCTGATTCCATTAAATTTACTTGAGTTTGATGCTATTCTAGGCATGGATTTTCTGAGAAGATATTATGCCTCTGTTGACTGTTTTAAGAAAGAGATAGTGTTTAGAAGACAAGGAAAACAAGAGATAACATTAATGGGAACCAAAAGACTTCTCCCTAACAGTTTGATAGCAACAGTTATAGCTAGGAAATTGTTAAGCAAAGCATGTGTTACATATCTGGGACATGTGGTTGTTTCATAGGATAAGAAGTTGAAGCCAGAAAACATGCCAATCGTGCAAGAATTTCTAGATGTGTTCCCTAAAGAGTTATCAGGTTTGCCACCTGACAGGGAAGTTGAGTTTACTATTGACTTGATTCCAGGTATAGCTCTTTTTTCACAGGCACCATACAGGTTGGCACAAGCAGAGCTGAAAGAGCTTAAGATACAGTTACAGGAGCTAGTTGATAAGGGATACATTAGACTCAGTGTGTCACCATGGGGAGCCCAAGTTTTATCTGTAAAAAAGAAAGATGGCATTCTCAAGTTGTGTATAGATTATAGGTAGTTAAACAAATAAACGATCAGAAATAAGTATCCTTTACCTTGTACAGATGATCTATTTGATCAGTTAAAGGGAGCCATAGTATTATCTAAAATAGACTTGAGATCAGGATACCATCAGCTAAAAGTAAAGGAAGAGGATGTTGTAAAAACTATGAATAAGATATTCATGGACCTTACAAATAAGATATTCCATCTCTATCTGGATCAGGTTGTGATTGTTTTCATTGATGACATTTTAGTATTTTCCGATAGTAGGGAAAAACATGTGGAACATCTGAGTATAGTGCTTCACACGTTACGAGAAAAAAAAGTTGTATGCTAAATTCAACAAGTGTGACTTCTGGTTAAATCAATTAGAGAAAAAGATTTAATTATCCAATAATTAATATTATTATAAATATAAATGATAACCAACTTATCATACTATATTTATAACCTATAGTTTTAATATTTCATCTCATGAAACATATAAACCATAGCACTTTTTCTATTCCATGGTACTTAATATAAATCTCATTTATATTAATCCTCCACATCTCATACATCATACCGATATATCATATATAATCGAATTACCTCTTGTCAATTTATACATTTAAAATCAATACCAAGAACTAATCCTCAACTGAATTCATTGAGCTACCAAGAGGACCTCATGGACCTGTAGCTCGAAGATCCAATGGTACATGAATAACTGACTAAACTCTTTAGTCACGGGATCCACCATCCGTTAACTGCCAAGCACTCCACTAAAGACTGACAACTGAACTCTCCTTACCATAGATATATTATGTGTCCATCTTAACCAATCAGAAGTGTGACAACCCTTCACAGATCGCTCATAAGTACAGCTGGACCAATAACCATTATGCCCCTGTAGTTACATCTAATTCCTTAAGTACCACTGATCTCTCTAATGAACATAAGTCATAGTCCTACTATGACTGAGTCCTCTCTTCCAAAGAGAAGTTGTGGCCACTATGTTCAAGCCCCAGAATCAGCTCTTAAGGGAGTAATCTCTCTACTTATCCCTTCTTCGGAAAAGGAGTGAATTCCATCTTGTGGATTGAGTTCCCAGCTCTCAGATCAGATAAGTCCCCAAAAAGGTAGGCATGTTGAGTTGACAATTTGGCCACTCTCATCCATACTAATCAAAGGACTGCCCTCGAAGGCAAGAGTTCCCAAAACACTCAAGATTGAGGTCGTGTCACCTATGGTCATTTAGGTGAGATGTAAGTCTCTAGTATCAACGACATTATATACAGAGTCTAGTCATCTCGTGGTCCGGTCTTATACAAACTCTTTGTATAGGACACCCCCGCTCACACGTCTCCACATGAATGGTCCGGATCTACCATCTGTAGTAGTTTACAACACTTACAAACATCTACTAAGTGGGCCGCATCCGTAGTGTCACCAGGATCATGTATCCCACCTTAATCCTTATACTACAGACCTATATAGGTTATCACTTAAGGCATGATCCACTAGTATATCACATATACATGCTTAAGTTCACATAAGATAATCAAGGAGCTTTGTTTATTGGATATGAGTAACTACCAGAATGAAATAACACTTATTTTATTCATCAAATAATGTGTATCATTACAAACAACGAGACTCCGAGAGAATTAGGACACTAATCTCAACAATTTCCCACTTGTCCTAATGACTCGGGAGACTAATGTACAATACAATAAAAAACATGTACAATATACAATAAACTAGGGCATACCCCAATATCATCTCCCACTTGCCCTAGACAAGATGTCGCATGTCCTGCAGACGTAGACTCTCCAGGTGACCCTCGAACACTTTAGCTGTGAGGACCTTTGTAAATGGATTAGCAACGGTGTGCTTTGATGCAATCTTCGTGACTATCACATCACCGCGATGCACAATCTCCCTAATCAGGTGATATTTCTGTTCGATGTGCTTACCTCGACAATGACTCAGAGACTCCTTTGAATTTTCCATAGCCCCGCTATTATCACAATAAAGAGTGATAGGCAAATCCATATTTGGAACAACTCCCAAATCTGAAAGGAATTTCCTCAGCCAAACAGCCTTCTTAACTGCTTTACAAGTGGTTATGTATTCGACTACGATAGTGGAGTCTGTGATGCATCCTTGCTTGATGCTTCGCCATACTACAGCCCCTCCATTCAGAGTGAACACTGACCCCAATGTCGATTTGCGAGAATCTCTATCGGTCTGAAAGTCAAAGTCTGTGTATCCTATAAGGATCAGATCCTTATCTCTATACACGAGCATGTAGTCCCTCATTCTCTAAAGGTACTTAAGGATCATCTTGACCGTCATCCAATGTTCAAATCTTGGATTGGACTGATACTGACTAACAATCGCTACTGCATAGCAAATGTCGAGTCTGGTACACAACATTGGATACATCAAGCTTCCTACAACTGAAGCATAGGGAATCTGTCTCATCTCCTCAACCTCTTGAGGTGTTTTAGGACATTGATCCTTAGACAAAATGATTCCATGCCTGAAAGGTAACAAAACCCTCTTGGAATCTTGCATCCTGTACCTAATCAACATTTGATTAATATACGATGCCTGAGACAGGGCTAACCGCTTTTTCTTGTGATCTTGAATGATCTGGATCTCTAGAACATACTATGCCTCACCCAAATCTTTCATTTGAAACTGGGTAGCTAGCCACTTTTTAATGTCTGTCAGATACCCTATATCATTCCTAATGAGTAAGATATCATCCATATACAGTATCAGGAAAGCTACTGAGCTGTTGATGATTTCTTGTATACACAAGGCTCATCAATGTTCTGATCAAAGCCAAATGACTTGACAGCAGTGTCAAATCTGATGTTCCAAGATCTAGATGCTTGTTTCAACCCATAAATGGACCTATTAAGCTTGCAAACTCTTTGCTCTTGATTTAAAACTATGAAACCCTCTGGTTGAGTGTAACACGTGTGGATGGATGATATGAATTGCTCACTATGATGCGATACTACATCTAATTATGCGTTAATTATGGATGTTCTTGTAGTATGCCATGCGTTGTCACAAGTTTCCTTACAATGGAACCAAGTGTAATTCCACCACAAGTTTCTCGGTGTGATCCGAGGTCGAACACAGGGACTGGTTTAGGTTATTGTGGTATGTTCATGATACATGCGACCAGGTTTTCAATCTTTAAAAGTGTGTTTCTACAAGTATATAAATTGCAATAAAATAAAGGAAAACAGTAAAGATACGATAAAAACATAAAAAGACAGTAAACCTACGCTAGATTATACAAGATACAGACTACATGTACAAGATGCTGGGAGTAAGGCAGGCTGTGAAAGTTATGCAAAGACATGGGATGTAGTGACAAGTCTTATGAATAGAATAGAAAGAGAAAGACAAATAATATAAACAACGCAAGTTCTTAATTGGATTGAAGGTACAAATACTGTTCTGCTCTTTTCTTGGCATACGCCTCTCAGTGATCGGCCGCGCTCCCACATGTCTATGGTGAAACAGAGACTAACGTAATGAACGCAAGGTTGCTTCCATGTCTGGAAGTACTACTCACTTTAGTTAATGCATTCTCCTGACCTTCTCTCGATAGATCAGAATGACACCTTCACTTCTGCTCTCACAGGTGAAGATGTCGTCTAGCATGCTTTAGATAAACGTATTTTATATTTTTAATACAGATTAAGTTCTTAGTGATTTATATTGCTCATCTTTAATACAGAATGACTCCTTCACTTCTGCGACTCGAATAACCCATTCATCTTTGTCAACATCCTTCATTGCTTTCTTAAAAGACAAGGATCCTCGACCTCATCATTTGAAATGATGTTTTGGGCTTCAGTCAAAGCCATATAACGATTTGGTGGGTTCATAACCCTCCCACTACATCAAGGCAGTTTCAACTCTTTAGCTAGTTGACTAGATGTACTGCTCAACAACTCTTGTTGATCTATCGGCCTGTTCAACAACTCTTATTGAACCCTCAGCAGTCTCAGTCTCACTAGAGATCTCATGCAAAATGAGCTTACTCTGTGGCTTATGATCCCTCATATGGTCTTCTTCCAAGAAGATAGCATTTGTAAAAACAAACACTTTGTTCTCCCTCGGATCATGGAAATATCCACCTCTCGTTTCCTTGGGGTACCCTACAAAGAGGAAAACTTTCGAACGCGGTTCCAACTTCTTTGAATTAGTCACTAGCACATGTGTCGGACGGCCCCAAATCCTGAAGTGGCATAAACTACCTTTACGGCCTTTCCATAACTCAAAAGGTATTTTAGAAACACTTTTCAAGGGAACGTTGTTTAGGATATAACATGCAGTCTCCACTGCAAAACCTCAAAACGAGTCTGGATGATGAGCATAACTCATCATAGACCGAACCATGTCCAACAAGGTTTTGTTTCTCCTTTCTGATACACCATTTTGCTGAGGTGTACCAGGGGCCGAGAGTTGGGACGCAATCCCATGTTCTATCATATAGTTCTGAAATTGGAGATCCACATACTCTCTCATGATCAGATCGTAGTGTTTTGATCTTCTTACCTAACAAGTTTTCAACTTTAGCCTTATACTCCTGAACTTGTCAAGGGCTTCAGACTTACGTTGCATTAGGTAAAGATACCCGAACCTTGAATAATCATTTATGAAAAAGATGAAATATTCATACACAACCTGAGATTTAATATTCATCGAGCCACAGAGGTCTGAATGTACAAGCTCCAAGGCTTCCTTGGCTCTGTAACCTTTTCTAAAAGGTCGTTTGGTCATTTTGCCTTTGAGGCATGATTCACATACCGGCAAGGAGTTTTCTTCTACACTCTTTAGAAGTCCACTTTTCACCAACTTCTCAATCCTATTGAGGTTGATGTGACCTAACCTAAAATTCCAAAGATGGTCGTTTTCTTTAGGAGAAACCTTTGGTCCTTTAGCTATTGTTGTCGTACTGAACATTTCAGTGTTAAACAAAGCTTTTATGATGGCCTTAGTACATATAAGTTACTTTCCATTGAACCATAACCAATCTCTATTCCATTCTTGAAAATAAACACTTTATTCTCAAAAAAAGAGATGGTATAGCCTTGTTCAATGAGACAAGAAACCAAGATTAAGTTTCTCTTAATATGAGGAACTACAAAAACATTATCCAGTAACAGATAACGTTTCTTGTCAACAAATAACTTCAGCCTGCCTACAGCAACAGCTGAAACAACCTCACCAGTATGACTCGAAGAGTCATCTCTCTCTGTGGCAACGTTTTCCAGGAACCGAATCCTTGGTAAGAGGAACTGACATGATTGGTAGCACCCAAATCTAAGATCCAGGTAGAATCATCATTCTCTACCAAACACGACTCCAAGACCAATAAATCAGATTTACTGTCTTGTATCCTCTTTTGGAGAGTAGTGGGATCAGTGTTAGAACAACTGGCACTACTGGTTTTGTCATCCATCCCTTTATGCTCGAAAAGTAAGAACTGACATTCAAACAAATCTTGTAGTAAGTCCATGATCTCACGTACAATGATCATGTGCTCAACCCTTTTAGCCAAAACATTAGGTATGTTAGCCAAAATGTGAAGTCGGGCCAACGAATTAGCCTTCATCCACACCTCATATGAATTGTGAACACTTCGCGGTGCATCAAGGGTCGGGACTTGAGGACATTCCTCAACCATGACAAATACGAGGTCATTTGCCACGAAATACGTTCCACAAAATTCTTTCCACTGTATTTAATCGATCATATTAAAAACACTAAACGGAAATACTAACGAGTTGCTGAAAAGAAAAAACACATTGACCTACGTTAGGTTTTAAGCGAATACCCGTTGTAAAACAAAACAACATCCAATAAGGTTTTAGCAAAACTAATATGAACCCCGTGTGACATCTAGTTTCGCAATGATGCTTCAAAGGTTTAGGGAAAAAGCCGCCGAAGGGAGGTCAGTTATCCCTCCTCTAAACTGAGAAGTTCTCAACAAGTCATTAATACCAGAACAACTCTTGCTCCTATAACGACTAGCCATCATTGATTTGGCCAAGAGATCATTAACTTACTTAACAATATCCCGTAAGTGTGACCCACCATTTTAGGCCTTAATGGTCCGCCCCAAAAAGCCAGTCCGAGAGGAAAACATCCGATTGAGGTAAAACCTAAAGCGACCCTATCCATTTCTGGAGTTCACCTTGATCTTGACAAACTGCACAAACCCATTCGAAGGGGTACGCTCAAAGGTGATACGAGGGAGTACAAAATGATCTCACGGTGTGAACCAATGACAGAGACCATAGGACGTGTTGACACACACCCTTCACCCACTTACTATAAACACTCTCTCCGTCCACCTTGATATTAACTCATGCAAACACCATCTGAAGGGGGTTGCTCCCAAGGCACCACGAGGCCAAGATACATCTCTTCCTCCCACTGAGTATTTTATAACCTAGGGTTTAGCTTACTTAGAAAAAACATGGCTAAGGATTTTACTAAGTGACTTTTAGGTTTACCCAAGAGTAACTCTTACCTTTGATAGTTAAACAACTTTTAATCGTCATCCATTAAACTCTTTAATGGAGTCTTTGACCAAATCGTCGCATGCTTGTTGAAAATCTATCTAATTCACCTTTCCAGGTAGGTTCCCAGGTGGGGGTGTTATGTTTCCGTCAACTTAAGAACCGCAGCCTAGCAGAACCCACCTTAGACAAAAGGTTCTTTATAGATAAATTTAAAACAAATTTAATCTTTTATGCCAACCAATTTAATCCTATTAAACCAATTTTAAAAGATTAAACTAGGTTATTAAACTCTTTAAAACCACTTGAACTTAGGTCTATCTCAATCCAATTTTAAAATCCTTTTAAAAAACTTGAGTTTACCCTAAGTTCGCATGCAACTCTTTCTTATTGATTTTAGGTCTAATTTCTTTTATAACACTTATAAATAGAAACCATAACCACAATGCTAAGCTAACACATGCAAGGCATTCAAAACGCTTATAAACAGCCTAAGTGTCATGCTCAATGCATTATCCATTTATTGCTACTTTTTTTTATATAACACTTATACAAAACAAAAATGAAACAAGAAAAACATGCTTTCATTCACCCTTATACTATAACATTTATAATAAAAGGATGATGTATGATAATGCTCACTGCATGCAAAATATAACTCTTATATTTCATGATGCATGTGCATGCTTTCAAGTAATTTCTTCATGCTTGATCATAACATTTATAATACATGATGTATGAATAATTGCACAACCTAAGGTGGGTTTTAAACTATATGTCAAACATTTTGGAATATAAGTACCATACATTACATGTATAATAAACAAATGTTGATGAACCGAGTAAAATTGCCTCAAAATCACAAAAATTAAAGCTAACTATTACAAAAACAAGGAGTCTCCGATTCAAATAGGCGAACTGGGTCTTAAACTGCTCGAGTGAAGCTTCGCGTCTCCAACCATCATGTACTAAACTCCCCTCGATCGTCTACACGTTAAAACAAACGCTTCGTTCTATCGCTTACTAACTCTCCCAGAGCTAAACGATCGTTTACCAAATACTACATGATCGTGTACCTTTTACTAAATGATGAAGCTTGAGGTACACAATCGCTTTTCATGCTCTGCACAACGCACGCCTTCCATGATCGTCTAAGCAATTATGATGCCACAAAGCACCATCGCTGAAGCGATCGCTTAGCTAGCGCCTCCATATCGTATACGCGCGATCGTGTAGGTAGTAACTAAGCAATGAGGCTTGCTAACTACACGATCGTCTAGCATGCACCTTTTAGTAAGTGATGAGTACCACATGCTCCCACTACGATCGTCTACCTCGAGCACCTCCGCGATCGGGCAACAAACGCTACGCGATAGAGTAAACCACTTACCCCATCGCTTAGCATTAGCTAAACGATCATTTAGTAAATACTACACGATCGTCTAGAAAAATCTACACGATCGCTTAGTTAAATCCCAACGATCGTTTACCTTAGGCTACACGATACGACCAATGCTTGGTCTTCTTCTTCGTTGAGAACCGCATCTCCATGCTTCGAAACTTTATCACGAACGACTCGAATAACTCAAACTCTTTGAATTACAGACTCGATTGCAAGTTAATTATGCCTAAAAAACACAGGGGCCTTTACAAATTAACACTTTGTATTTGTAGAAAGCTTTAACCAAAGGCAATTAAACCTGAAACATTCATCAACTCCATCCATAAATGCACGTAACAATTAAATACAAATGTAAAAACCCACCAAGACTGTAAAATGAAGTTAAGAAGAGACTTGTAATTTTGAATATCAGAACAACCTGTCTCTGATACCAATTGAAGGAGATCGATCACGAAGGTTTCCATGAGCAACGAAAAGATCATTCCAAATTACAATCATATATGAACTTTACAATTACAGTTAAAACAGAAACATATGATTATGCAATCAATACATAAATTATAGCATAAAACTACAAATGATCAAGAAGAAACACTACACACATTTGTTGACTCATCTTCATGCTCCTTGATCACGAACGCTCGAACACGGCAACCTCGAACGCTCGAACAACACGACCACTACACTGCACGAACACCATGCACTCGAACTCAGTGATCGTCTTGATCACGAACAACCTCTATAGATCCTCGATGGCGTCGAGTTGAGTATGACACCACCATGAAAGCTACCTTGGTATTCTCAGTGTGAGAATCCAGAGGGTGGGCTCTGTGTGAACTTGGTTTGAGGCAGACGATGGAGGAATCAACAATCGTGTAAACGATTGAGCAAGTGGGAGAAGACTGAACCTATCGTATAGGTCGATGCCCAATCGTTTAGCAAAAGCCAAGTGATCGTCTAGCAAAAGCTAAGCAATCGTTTAGCTTATCATTTAACTGCATGTCTGTCACCTATTAAACACTACACGATCGTTTACTTAGTCAAGCTGTTGCTTAGTAAATCCTTGACAACTTACGTGAGATTCTTTTCCGAGAGAGAAAATCTTAAAATCAATTTTGACAAAAAAAAACTTACTAAAATTAGGAAAACAATTTTCCTTTTATCTCACGGTTACCATGAACCACCAATAACCTCCCACTTAATTGGTTATTGGAGAAAAAGATTTAATTATCCAATAATTATATTATTATAAATATAAATGATAACCAACTTATCATACTATATTTATAACCTATAGTTTTAATATTTCATCTCATGAAACAAATAAACCATAATTCTTTTTCTATTCCATGGTACTTAATGTAAATCTCATTTACATTAATCCTCCACTAGATGTATCTCATACATCACACTGATCATATCATATATAATCGAATTACCTCTTGTCAATTTGAACATTTCAAATCAATACTAAGAACTGATCCTCAACTGAATTCACTGAGCTACCAACGGTACGTGAATAACTGACTAAACGTTTTAGTCACGGGATT
Source organism: Benincasa hispida (assembly GCF_027475165.1). Classification (NCBI taxonomy): domain Eukaryota; kingdom Viridiplantae; phylum Streptophyta; class Magnoliopsida; order Cucurbitales; family Cucurbitaceae; genus Benincasa; species Benincasa hispida. Next base: position 58,976,886 of record NC_143478.1, read on the forward strand.
CACCATCCGTTAACTACCAGGCACTCCACTAAAGATCGACAGCTGAACTCTCTTTACCACATATATATTATGTGTCCATCTTAACCAATCAGAAGTGTTACAACCCTTTACATATCGCTCGTAAGTACAGCTGGGCCATAACCGTTATGCCCTTGTAGTTACATCTAACTCCTTAAATACCACTAATCTCTTTAATGAACATAATTCATAGTCCTACTATGACCGAGTCCTCTCATCCAAAGAGAAGTTGTGGACACTATGTTCAAGCCCCGGAATCAGCCCTTAAGAGAGCAATCTCTCTACTTATCCCCGCTTCGGGAAAGGAGTGAATTCCATTTTGTGGATTGAGTTCCCAGCTCCCAGATCAGACAAGTCCCCAAAATGGTAGGCATGTTGAGTTGGCAATCTGGCCACTCTCACCCATACTATTCAAAGGAACGTCTTCAAAGGCAGGAGTTTCCAAAACACTCAAGATTTAGGTCGTGTCACCTATGGTCGTTTAGGTGAGATGGAAGTCTCTAGTATCAATGGCATTATATATAGAGTCTAGTCATCTCGTGGTCTGATCTTATACAAACTCTTTGTATAGGGCACCCTCGCTTGCATGTCTCCACATGAATGATCCGGATCTACCATCTGTAGTAGTTTACAACACTTTCAAACCTTTCCAAAGCGGGTCGTATCTGTAGTGTCAACAGGATCAGGTATCCCACCTTAATCCTTATACTACAGACCTATTTAGGTTATCACTTAAGGCATGATTCACTTGCATATCACATATACGTGATTAAGTTCACATAAGATAACCAAGGAGCTTTGTTTATTGGTTATGAGTAAATGCCAGAATGAAATAACACTTATTTTATTCATCAAACAATGTGTATCATTACAAACAATGAGACTCCGGGAGAATTAGGATACTAATCAAAACAGTATCAACACTATTATTTACTCTTCCTTCTCCAAGGAAAGAGTTTTAGTTTTACTGTGATGCGTCCCAACTGAGACTAGGTTGTGTTTTGATGCAAGAAGGTAGAGTAGTGGCATATGTTTCTCGTCAGTTAAAGAAGCATGAGTGTAATTACCCTACTGACAGTAGTACTAACTTTGATGTTTTGGAGGCATTACTTGTTTGGTGAATGTTGCCACATATTTATTGATCATAGGAGTTTGGAATATATCTTTTATTAGAAAGAGTTAAACTTGAGACAGAGAGGATGGTTAGAGTTAATCAAGGATTATGATTGCAATATTGAGTACCATCCAGGAAAAGAGAATCTAGTGGTGGACAACTTAAGCAGGAAGTCAAGAACAGCGAGAGTTACTGTTTGTTTAGTATGAGGTTTATTGTTACAAGAATTGAGGAATGCTAATTCCATTATAACAGTTGGCCAGGCAGGAGGTCTATTAGCTTTGTTTCAGGTGTGACCTACCTTAGTTAATGATATTTTACGTGAGCAATTAGGAGATTCTGATCTTCAAAAGATAGCTAAAGAGGTAGGTAAAGGTTAGAGGATAGATTATAAGTTAAAAGTAGATGGAGTTTTACTCAAAGAAAGCATGGTATGTGTACCCAATGCCTTAGCATTAAAACATGCCATTCTAGAAGAAGCACATAGTTCAACTTATGTTATGCATCCAGGCAGTACAAAGATGTATAGAACATTGAAGAAGTCATATTGGTAGCCTGGTATGAAAAGAGAGATAGCAGAGTTTGTTGATAAATGTTTGATTTATTAGTTGGAACTGGGAACATATTGCGATGGATTTCTTATTTGGCTTGCCTAGAATGCCACCAAGTTATGATGGAATATGGGTAATTGTTGATAGGTTGACTAAGACAGCTAAGTTCTTACTAGTGAATATCACTTTTACCCTTGGCAGGTTGGCTAAGATGTATGTTGACAGATTAGTTAGCCAATTTGGAGCTCTAGTGACGATAGTGTTAGATCTAGATCCAAGATTTACTTCGAAGTTATGGCCAAGTTTATAGAAAGCTTTAGGTACTAAATTACATTTTAGTACAGCTTTCCACTCTCAAATAGATGGTCAGTCAGAGCGGGCGATACAGACGTTGGAAGACATGCTGAGAGTATATGTATTGCAATTTAAAGGCAGTTGGGATATGCATTTGTCATTGATCGAATTTATGTATAATAATATTTATCATTCTAGATTTGGAATGGCTCCATATGAAGCTCTGTATGCAAGACCGTGCAGAACAACTGTATGTTGGAATGAAGTTGGAGAAAGGAAACTGATAAGCCCATAACTTGTTTTCCAGACATCTGATAGTGTTAAGTTAATTAGAGAAAATCTTAAGACAACCTGAGACAGACAAATAAGTTATGCTGACAAGCTAAGAAGAGAGAGTTTAAGATTGGTGATCAAGTATCCTTAAGTTATCCCTGTGGAGAGGAATCCATAGATTTTGAAAGAAAGAAAAATTGAGTCCAAGGTACATTGGGCCTTATGAGATAGTAGAGTGAATTGGTCCAGCAGCTTACAAATTAGATTTACCTCCAGAACTATCTCATATACATGATGTTTTCCATGTGTCAATGTTGAGGAAGTATGTACCTGATCTTGCTCATGTATTACCAAAGCAACTAGTACAACCAAGAGAAAATTTTACGTATGAAGAAGAATCAATAGAAATTCTTGACAAGAAAGAGCAGGTGCTGAGAAACAAGGTGATACCGTTAGTAAAGGTATTACGGATGAATAATGGAATTGAGGAAGTCACTTGGGAAACTGAAGAGCAAATGAGGAGTAGATACCCTTAGTTATTCCGTTGATAGACTTCAAGAAAATTTCGAGGATGAAATTTCATAAAGGGGAGGTAAACTATAAGCCATGAATCCTATTTTTTCTACTTAAGTATGTTCATAATATGTGAAGTAAGATTAAGCATAAGTTAATATAATGTTTGTAGGGAAAAGCTTAAGGATGATTAAGAAGAAAAACTCTTCTAAATGTTGAAAAGGAAGTCTCGGTTAGTAAATCTTCTAAGTGTGCGGTGGTCATATTCATTGAGGTTATTTATGCGCATGAAAGGCATTAGCCATAAGCCTAAGTGTGGCTGAGAGTGAAGCCATGTGTTGAAGAGTGGACAATGTACTAACTGAGCCATGTCCCATTGAGGTTAATTGGGTGCTTGTTAGGTGTAAGACAAGGCATAGACGACTAAGTGCTGGGTGTAGGTGTTGTGCGCGATGGCTATGAACTATAAGTTAGCTAGGAGAGGCCTTGGCGTTGGGCATTTGTGTTGTGTTAGGCATTGGCTAGAAGAGACAATGGCATGCGAGATTGATTGTAGGTTGCCACAAGTGTCAAGGTAAGGTCATGCACTAGCCATCATGCTGGGCGATGGCGCAAGGAGATGTTGGCGTGTGCTGGCGAGAGGTGCATGCATTCAAGACTACCACACAATGGTAAGTGTCTGAAGAGTGGGCCTTGCGTTTAGGATTAGAAAGAGAGTTCTCAGCTTAAGCACCGTTTTATTGGCCAGATGTCACGATCAGGGATGCTAATCCCACTTAATATGTGAGTTGGTAGTCTAAGATTTTAAAGAGGCATCTATTGTTTAATATAAAAGGGAAGCCTCAGTTTACGAGCTCATTTTGAGCAGTTTACTTGTACAAAACAGGAGATTCCATAGCCATTCGAATGTACGTTGAGTATAGTTGAAGCACCAGGGATGTCAAAAGAAATCTCCTAAGGATTCAAGTTGAATATGGAGAAATCTTCATGAAGGTCAGGCTCTCGGATGAATTTGGGCCAGGGTTTAAGTTTGGAGGTTTTTAGACATACCAAGAGGAATTTAATGCTCAAATTCTATGCTAAGTATGTTAAAACATTTTTTAACAAGTTTGTAGAAGGAAGTTGTCCAAGATATGGTCTAGAAAATAAGTTATTTGAGCTTAAATTTGAATAAGGAATTCTGGTTCGAGTAAGCAAGCAGCTACTTAGGATGAAAAAGCAAGCAGCTTGATCAGTCAGGCAGATGCATTGGTGAATGGCAGTGCGAGGGCTGGTTGACACAAGACATTGTGTAGTAAGGGCGCTCGATTGTGCATGAAAGGAGACGTGAGTGTGCTCGTAAGGCACCTAGTGCAAGGCGTTAGGCGTAAGGGCTACACGGAGCGTGCATTTGCGCGTGGCTGGACGAGCGCATGAGGCATGTGATGTGTGCATGGATAGTCTTGTGGCTGCATAACCTAGGACCATAACTCAAGAAAATTCTAAGTGTTGAATGCATAAGAAGCTATGTGTTGACCTTGAAAGGGATGCTTTAAGTTAAGTATTAAGTTCATTCAAGTGAATTAGTCTAACAAGAAGACTTATAGTATTGGCTAAATATGTTATTCATTTCCACAGGGTTAAGGCCAATAGAAAAGGCTTATCAACCCTAGAAGGAATGCTCAAGGATGTGAGTGATGGAATTAAATGTGTTTCGAATGTTTTAGTAGCACATGCTTTATTTCAAAGTTTATACTCATGCTTGCTTAATTTAAAGAATGTTTGTGATAGTTTCTAAGCAAACTAATTTTTAAAAACATGATAACACATGCTAGGTTAAAGGAGTTTATGAAAGCATGATTTAAGTATTTCTATACTTAACTTTCAGAAAGCATGCGTTGGAAGTTTTATGTTTTTTTAGTAAAGATGTTTAAGCATATGATTTATGTTGCTTATTATGTTTTACTTCAAAGTATGAGTTTTATGATGATTACGAGAACTCGATACTGAAGGAAATTGAGAAAGTAGTACCTAAGGTATGACGATACTTAGTTATTATCACGTGCACGTAGGTATAGTTGATGTTGGTAGTGGTGAGAATATTCTACACCAACTAAGGTATGATGTTGAGGGATTGAGTAAAAGGGTTCTCTCCCAACTAAGGATTATGATGACTTATGTTTTCAGTTATATTATGTTTTTAGAAGTTTTATGTATGAGTCTGTTGGGAAATTTTCAGTTTAAAACATGGTGTTTATGTTTTAATAATCACTCACTAGGCAAGTAGCTCATTCTTTCAAATATTTTTCTTTCTCCAGGTAGTGGTCATTTTCCCCGAGGTTAGCTACCCTGCTGCTCTGTCACTCAAAGACTCCAGTTTGCAGAGAAGTTTTTAGGTGTTTATTTGTAATTGTCTATACATAAGTGTTGTTTATGTTAGAGACTAAGGCTAAGGGTTGAGACCCACTGAACTTTGTATTTATAAGTGATGTAATTATGTTGTGAGCTTAACCCTGGTCCTGTTATCTGAGTTTATGTATCTTAAACTGTTAATTATGTGTTCCAAAAATTTCTAACCAGGTTAAGGATGTAGGTTAGACAGTAAGTGTCATAAAAGAGTTGGTAACTGTTGTCGTTACATTCTCTTCCAAATTAACAGGGTAATTTAGGAGGGGGTGTGACATGGTTGATTTTATAAGGATGATATTCTAAGTGTATCAAATGTGTATAAGTATGCATCAAATGTAGTATGTGGTATCGGGTGTATCAAATATATCAAGTGTATCAAGTGCATATCAGCAGTGATGGCATTTGCGACATTTTACTTCTTTCATAAGTGGGATGGGCTCCATATTTTTCATTTTTGCAAAAAATAAATATGTGACTAAGAGTCTAATTAATTTAATTTGTTTTGCTCTTTTGCAAGTGCCCGTAACTTATTTTAGTAGCTTGAAAGTTGAAAATATAAATGTATTAATGAACTTGTCCCTCCACATAGTGTGGCTAGTTTTAAACCACTTTTTAGATAAGGAAATGTGGTAGGCCAATCAGTTGTGTACATGGGTCCATATTTCATACCATGGAAATGTTTAATTGTGGAAGGAAAGAATTTAGAGTGCAAGTGTAATTATTATGGTAAAGAATATGTTTTTCATTATATCAAACATCTTTTGGAACTACCACTCGTGGATATAAATATGTAAATATAATCCATATACATTGGATGAGAGGCACAATAATTTTGATTTTTGAACTTTCTGATTGAGAGTGATTTTGAAATGGTTCAAATCATTTTTATTATGTACTAAATCATTTCTAAATATATTTTTTATCATTCGAAATTAATTTAATGTTTATTTTACATTTTAATCCTAATATTCATATCATCTTGATGTTGAATGACTTAAATACATGCAAACGTGACTTTAAACATGAAGAAAAGTGATTCTAATCATTTTAAAATTATTTTGTACATGTTTGAGAATGATGGTTGAAATAGTTATATTAGAAAAATATATTTAGGTATAGCTAATTTTCTGAAATTTAATTTTATACAATCATATTTATGTTTGATTCCAAATTCTTAAAAGTGATTTTCATAAATTTAAAAGGATTTTAGAATTACCAAATCACTAAAAAGGATCTGAGAAATTATTTAACTAAATAATTGTGAAAAATATCTATTTTATTAATTTATCTTTTCATTTTTTTATTACTAAATTTTTATGTTTGTATTATTACAAATATTTAACTATATATTATTAAGAACAGACTTTAAGAACGTGCAATTTTTATCATCACGGGTCATTTTAAATTAAAAAAAAAAAACTTGGTTTCACGAATAGCTAACTAACAATAATTTAACAAAATAGAATTATACAACCACTCTTGGGACTTATTCTCTTAGGGGTGTTCAAATGATCTAACAACCCGAACAACATAGACTACCCAACTGAAACTTAAGGATCCGGGGTTGGGTTGGGTTGATTTTTTTTTTGTCGGTTGGATTTATTTAATAGTATGGGGTTTCATCTCAAAACCAATTGACAATGGGAGGACCAGTTCATCTATCTTATAAAGTGTGTGACAATTTTTTTTATTGGACCGAATACCTGTTTGGGTATATCAGCTCTGATACTATACTAAATAATCAATTGACCCAAAAACTTAAGTTAGTGAGTGAAGATGAATTTAATGATATCATCTAATAGGGTTGGGTCTCAGGTTAAATAAAAAGATATATATAAATCTTGGTTTAATGTTCTTATTTTAGAAATATTATGATGTTTGTCTTTGTTTAAACCTTGTAATAGATATTATTGATATTTGGTATTTAACATTTGAATTTTATGAGATTTTAGTTATTGGTCTTGTGTTCCTCATATATTTAAGTAGTTTAAATTAATAAGAACAAAAAATAATAATAACCCGACAACTCGACTCAAGGATTGGGTTGGAGACCTTGTTCGGGTCTTTTAGATAGTCAACTTGATAAAAAAACATACTCTTCCAACCCAACACAATGCAATCCATATACACCCCTAATTATCGGTCGTTCACCTCAACAAAAATTTTCTACCAACTAGTTCTTCTAAAATCAATTTAAAAATTATTTTACGTTTTTCAGAATGAATTTTATTCCATGCCAAATATCATCATTTTAAAGAAAAATGATTTTAGCAAGAGAAAAAATAATTTTGATCATATTATGACCACTCCTAGACATAATCTATGTGGTAGGGAAAAGGACGCATATGCATAACTTTTATGTTTCATTACGAAGATTCAACTAACAACTCTATTTAATTAGACTGACATGTGATAAGATGGAAATTCATCGACAAGTAACTATTGAGATGAGATCCGTTTATATAGTGATCTCATAATATTCGCCCTCCACTAAGAATAAAGATTTATGTTAGTATTATGTAAGACAACATCAAGTTTTATCTCAAAATTAATTTGTAGTAAGAAATATTTACTCATATATTTTATAAACATTGTGAAGTAACTTTTGAAGGGGATATTCTTATACTAAATAAAATTAAAGGTCGACGCCGACTCTATTCATTGATTTAATACCATATTCAATCACCAATTGACCTAACAATTAGAGCCGTAGGTCTTGTGTTCAAACCCTATACTGTTATTTTTTGTCTTCCCAAATAATACTATTGATTTCCACTTGTTACATCTTCTTACAAATTTCTATGTCTATAAGTGAGGAGAGTATTAAAGTGTCGATATAATATTAAATTTATCTTCACTTATCAGCTTAAGTTTTTGGTCAATCGATGATTTAAATAAAGGGAGAAAAAAAATTCACTTTCAAATAAAAAGATTCTTTTAAGTAAATTGTTTACGACCAAACTAGTGGACATGCGTTGCAACATCACATTCACAACTACATGAGTTCACTATACACTTTATTAATTTGAATTATAATAAATGAAAAGAAAACATCAATTTTCTATGGAAGAGCCTTGAGCTTGTAACATTTCATGTCTAAGGTTTTGAATTCAAATTTGGCACAAGGTTTGTAGCATTAGACGTAAGATTAACGATGATTCTAACACATCCTCATATATATTCAGATGATTGAAATCTATCATGTAAAATTTTTAGCTACTTTAAATTATTTTTCCTACGAATTGTCATGGATTTTTTCGACATAGGTTCTCAACATGGTCGCTCAACTTTCTAAACAAACAAAGAAGCACTTTGCTTGTGTTAATAGTACCTACAAATTCTTCACACAAATTGCTATTCCAACTTGTCCCATGAATGACCTTAAAACTTTGAGGACATTCTTGTTCGTTACAATTTACAAAAGATACATGAGAAGCAGTGAGGGCAACGTCATTAGCACACTTGAATAGTTTTTTTTTTCCCTTCAAGAAATGCATAGTTGACATTGGGGCCAACCAAAGCCTTGGAAAAATTTGTGGTGTTGATTCTCTTCCATTTTAATATTAATTTAAATTTTATATTCCAACCCATATAATAAATTAAAGTGATCCTAAATCAACGGTAGTTTACATATAATTAACTCCTTTAAAGATAAAGATCCATATCACCCCTATCTTCATTTGTTGTAATAAGAAAAAAGAAGAAGATAGGTCGATAAGCAAAATAAGATGCTCTTTCAAGGAAGAAAAATGGGATAATTTTGAATCTAATAAATTAGTTAGTCGAAAACCTACCTATTTTATTCATTTTTTGCCCTAAAATCTTAATGTAAGCTCTAATATAGTTGCTCTATTACATTTTTCTATCTATTATTTTCAAATAAAAGGACACAATTGTCAAACAATTTTTTTTTTAATTTCCTAGGAAAGGAAAAAGTGAGCAAGAAGATACAAAATAAGGAGAATAAAGGTCCGTTTGGATTCACCTAAAAAAAATGTTTTTTTTTTAAAAAAAAATCATTTTTATTTAAACACTTTTGATAAAAATGAATTAAAATACACTTGAAAAGCTATTTTGAGTGGTTAACAAACACTTCAATTTCTTCCAAAATGGCTCATCTTTTAAATTAAACACTTGAAAATGTATTCCAAACAAATGATATTTCATAGACTTTAAAATCTTATCTTTTTACAATTAAATGTACTCTTTTAACCCGTTAAAAAATCATTTCAAGTATGCCTAAACCTCTACAAATCCTAAATATTGTGACTAAATATAATACAAGTTTTGATTATACAGGAATCAAAAAGAAGCTTTATAAAAATCTTAGTAAACAATATAATATTAAACATTCTTTCAAAGTGAGTTTAGATCAGTTAGCATAAAGATACGTTACTGACCTAGTGTTTTGTAGTTCGAATCTCCTGATTAAAAGTCAACGAAATTTTCAATTTAGACCCCTAATTTTGGATGGTGTAAATTTATAGCAATCGATCGTTGGACTGTATGTGTGTTTGGAATGCATTTTCAAGTGTTTAATTTAAAAGATAAGTCATTTTGAAAAAAATAAAGTATTTGGCAATAACTCAAAATAACTTTTGAAGTATATTTTCAATAATTTTTGTCAAAAGTATTTAAATAAAAATAACTTTCTAAAGTCATCTTTTTCTCATGTCTATCTAAAAGGGTTCTTTATTATTAGTACCTAAATCAATTTTATTATATTACTAGTAGTTGAATGGATTTTGTTATATTTGTAATTCTTAAAATTGTTTCTATACATTTTTTTCCGAGAGAACCATAAACTTACTTATTAACCTAACACTAGTAACCATTGTAATTATTTTGATATTTTTCCAAAATTTAATTTTAACAAATACATTGAAACTTAATTGGTATTTAACATATACAGAGAGATTTTGTAAACAGAAAATGTTGATGAACAAATATATAGCTTCATTTCCACGCAAAAGTTATAATATTACCAAGACATTTCTGAAAATTTTCAAATGATCGTTAAGTCATTTTCAAATGAGTATTCTTTATATATATATATATATATATATTCAAATGATTATTCGTAATGTCATTTAAAAAAATAATAATAATAAATTTTGTCTATTATTTATCATGGATCCGTCGTTTGTCGAATCACATAATTTCCTCCTACCTCCATTTTCTCTCTCCTATCACTTTCATTCTTTTTCCTCTCCCATCCAACTCCTATATATCCTCAGGTCTTCACCCTTATAATTATTGTCAAAACTTTATAATTTTCAAGCACGAATATATTAAACTAATTATCCAAGAGATACATATATTTTTTTTTAAAAAAAAAAACAACATTTTCCAAATTAGAAAATAATTTTTAAAATACTCGAATTAGTTGTTTTCGTTTAAATTGCAAAAAAAAAAAAAAAAAAAAATACAATTTTCATGAACAAGTATCTCTACAACTATTTTTACTTGATTCTATTTACAACAAACTAAATATATTGTATTACTATATAATGTATTATAATTAAAATGGTAGTGGAAATTAGAGAAAGAAGAGACAATTAAAACTACAGGAAATATGTTGGGTTGATCACTCTTCAAAAGTCCCAAAAACTCATGATCAATGTTGGAGAGATGAAAAAATGGCTCAAAATTATTCTGCCAAATCCTCAATACTCGGAACTCGATGCTCGACTGCTTCCTACTCGATCTTCGATAAGAATTCCCTTTTCCATCTGACGAATCTCTATTAAATACTCGATGACAACAGAACTAATACTCGATCATACTCGATGGTTCTTGAATCGATGGTTCTTGAATGATACTCGGTGCGACTCGAAGGTGAAAACGATGTACTCGAAGCTACTCGATAGCGAAGAATCGGTGCCTGATTGACTCGATAATCTGATTACTCGATGCGATTTGAAAGTTAATTGAATGGCGCACAATTTCCTGTAAAGAAGTACTCGATTGAACAAGAAAGATAAGGGAAGAAGAAGGAAACACAGTATTTACGTGGTTCGACAAGATTGCCTACGTCCACGGGAAGATCTGAATTCCTTTTACTTGATGAAGATTGCATACAGATTTGTTGTTTACATAAAACTAAGAAAATGATGATAACTCTGTAATTTGAGTTTGAAATCAGTGGTATTTATAAGAATATACTAGTTGATAGTTATACAAGTTAGTTATAAACAAACAAAATCTGAGGTATTTAAGTTAAAGTTTCTTCAAATTCTCCACCTTGACTCAAATTCCTTGCAATCATCATGATCTTCATGATTCTGACCGGTTTGTCTACTCTATGTCTAGAAGCTCAAAACCAACCTGTTCTAAACATTTAAACAATTTAAGCTTTGAAACAAGTTTTATTAACATATCAGCTGCATTGTCAGAAGTATGGACTTTTTAAAATTTCTATCTCCTCTGTCTCAATTTTATCTCTAATGAAATGATATTTGATATCAATGTGCTTTGCTCTAGTGTGGAAATGTGAATTTCGAGACAAATGGATAGCAATTTGGTTATCACAGTAAAGTTTCACTACTGTTTGATCTATTCCAAAGTCTTTCAACAGTCCCTTGGACCACAAAGCCTCTTTTATTGCTTCAGTTAAAGCCATATATTCAGCTTCAGTTGTAGATAAGGATAATATAGGCTGAAGTGATGCTTTTCAACTGATTAGATTATGATCAAAATGGAAAAAGTAGCCTGTTAAGGACCTCCGTTTGTCCAAATCACTAGCATAATTAGCATCAACATATCCATAAAGTTCTAGGTTTGGTTCAGCTGACCTTTGATAGACTAACTTTGAGTTTTCAGACCAAACTAGATACCTTAGGATCCATTTAGTAGCCTCCCAATGTCTTTTACTAGGATTAGACATATATCTACTAACTAAGCTAGTTGAATATGAGCGATCAGGACTAGTACAAATCATTGAATACGTTAGGCTTCCAACTACTTGACTATAGGGTATGAAAGTGATAACGGGCAGAAATGCACGTTATTACAACGCAAAGATATAAAACAATGTTGGATTGCGACAATAAAAATATGTAAAATCGTGTCCAAAAGCATTTTGTTGAGAACATTGCGATCGCATGCATCCATCGCATTAAAATGGCTAAGTTACGTATTTTGTGCAGGAAAATTCGTTGGCGCGAGGCAAAATTGCTATCCAATGAATTCAGCGTCCGAGCGCATTAAAAGATTGCGACCGCAAGGCTACGCGATCGTATGCATTCATGAAGATCTGCCCAAGAAGGTAGCCGCATAGAGATAGCGCATCAAGGTGGAAGCTTAGTAAATCACGATGGGACAGAAAGCTGATGACCGTCGAATCCGAATTAAGTGGACAAGCCGTTAACGACATACTATAGCAAGTACACTCGACTTTTCGGTGACAATTGATCGACGCATCAGATAGAGAATTAATGACATCCCATCAATGCAATCATTTGAGAGAAAAGCTCTTCACCCTGAAGCTCTATAAATACTAAAGGCCACCTTCGTAAAGGGGTTCTACTATTTAGAATTGAGAGTTCTTCTTCGCCATATACATAGATAGTCGTAGTCTGTAATTTTATATACTTAGAGGGCGGAGGCGAGTGGAGAGAAAAGACGCCGAAAGATCGTCCTAGTTGGCTCAAAAAAGTGTCGGGAAGCATTGAAAACAGAGAGAGGGCCGACTCTTGCGGAAGCCAGAACATTCTTTTGGGCTGAGTAGAGAAAACTCAGTGTACAAGCCTTGGGAGGCAAGATATTGCTACTAGGCTCTCTATCCTTACTTTCCATTGGCATTCTATATTCTGAACTTATTTATAAAATGGATTTTGCATCTCCACATCTGTTCACTCTCTTTACATTACCGTGAGTAACTAAATTGTCGAATGGGTTGAGAAGCACTTAGCTAGCATAACCTGAGAGCTTCACTTTATGCGATCATCTTGTATCATGTATGCATCATTCGTCGTTTAGAGATGCTCGAGAGGGTGGTCTAAGGATAGAATCTAGGCTTGGAAAAGTCAGATTAGAATCTAGGCTCGGGAGAGTCAGATTAGAACCGCATAATCAAGAGATAGAAACTTAGGTATAAATTCTGTTTGCTATTAACGTATCGCATGCACCCTAGAGATAGGATATGATGGTATGCGGTCATCTTGTATCTGTGTGCATCATTCATCATTGCATAAACAAGCAATAGAGACTTAGGAATGAGTCCTATAGACATCATCGCATATATCGCATGCGTCCTAAAACTAGGAGATATAGTATTTGCATTGGAAGATGATTTGTTGTTGCATATGTGTAGCATGATCGCATAGCTTGAACGCAATCTCAGAAAGTGCTAGCTAAATACCTTCTTAACCTGTTCCCCCGCATACTCATTGTACCTTTCATTTTTATTGACTTTTTTGTCAATTCCGCCGCATAGAATTTATACATTAAACAACCATACCACCCAACACATTGTTTTATTTGTCACTGCAAAGAAATCTGAAATCATCGTCGCATACTATCTCCATAGTCCCTGTGTTCGACCCTGGACTTACCAGGCAACCTTGTAGAATTTATACTTAGATTTTTCTAGGAGAACTTGCATGCACAATACATACACCACCATCGCAATATACACCATTATTTCATTGCATTAACCACGCATCAAGTTTTTGGTGTCGTTGCCGGAGACTACGACAATACATTGTGCTAATGGTAACTTTTTTATTTTCTTTGCAGACTCTCCGTCTCTGTGCACTGCCTCTCCTTAGGTAAGGGAAAAAACGGGTGTCGTATGAGCGAAGGACAAAATTCTGAGCCCAATTACGACCCAGAGATTGAGAGAACTTTTCGAATAAGAAGAAGAAACAGCCGCCAACAACAATAAGAAGAGAAAGATCCTAACATGGCGGAGCAACCAGAAGATAGAGCACCAAATGCAAATAATATCATGGCAAACCCCATCCTCTTGGTGAACGACCGCAATAGGCCCATCTGGGACTATGCGTCACCCAACCTCTATCATTTCTCGCCAGGAATCATGAGGCCAGCCTTAGAGGGATTGAGGTTCGAGATGAAACTTGTGATGCTACAGATGATTCAAACTGTCGGACAGTTTGGCGGTAAGCGTGGTGAGGATCCATACGCCCACCTCCGGAGTTTTATTGAAATCTGCAATATGTTTGTGTTCCCAAACATCTTCGCTGAGGAGGTTCAATTAACACTATTCCCATTTTTGTTGTGTGACTAGGCACGGAAATGGGTTTATTCTCTCAAACCAGGGGAGATTACATCTTGGGAACAGGTAGTTGAAAAGTTCACGACGAAGTACTTCCCCCCGACAGAAAATGCCAGAAGGAGGAAGTTGATTACCAATTTTGAATAGGATATTAATGAATCGCTTAGTGACACCTAGGCGAGGTTTAAAAGACTGGTAAGAGATTACTCGCATAATGGATTACTAGATTGTCTACAGATGGAACTTTTCTACCACGATTTAAACCCTGCATCGTAGACAGCTGCCAATGCGGCAGTAGTTAAAGGTCTGCTTGATAAAACATACGACGAGGCTAAGAATATACTTGATCGCATTTCAAAGAACCATGAAGACTGGAGAGAAAGCGATCAAAGACTGAGAATTAAAGACAGTGACACAAGTAATGGGGCCATCGCATCCCTACAAAACCAAATGACTGCGATGATGAATTTAATACAAGGAATCGTAATCAGTAGCCCAGGAACGCATAGGGGGCAAGTCAACGCAATTGATCAAGCGAGCGCAAGTTGTGCCACTTGTAGTGAAGGCCATCCAATAAAAGAATGCCTAAGGAACCCACAGTCTATTTATTTCGTGAAAAACAATCCTTTTGCCAATACTTACAACCCTTAGTGGAGAAACAACCCTAACTTCGCGTGGAAAAATCAACAACAAAATTTTCAACCAATGGCGCAAAAGGAAGGGCCACAAGGATTTTTCCCGCAAATAAACGGTTAAACGCAAAATCAAGCTAGTAGTTCGCAGGCGCCACAATCTTCATCCTTGGAGAGCTTACTGAAGCAGTATATTGAAATGAATGAAACAGTGCTTCAGAATCAAGCGATGTCTATCCGCAATCTTGAAATTCAGATAAGACAGATTTTAGGCGAACTCAAAAGTAGACCGCAAGGGCCACTGTCGAGTTCAACAGATCTCCCGCGTAACCCAAGAAATACGGGAAAGGAGCAATGTCAAGTTGTGACTTTGTGAAGCGGAAAGACAGTGGAGAAAGAGAAGAAGAAGCCAAGCAGGACTGCCTCAATTGTGATGGAATCACAGACCCCGTTGACTCAAGAAGAAATAAAAGAACAGGAGACGATGGAACCGAAAATTGTGTCCACTTCGAAGCCAAAAGAACAGGGAACCGTGAAAGTACAGCTGCCACTATTCCGCCAGGTACTTAAAAAGAAGAAAAATGATGAAGGGTAGTATCAACCCTTCATGGACATGCTGAAACAGTTGCATATCAACATACCTTTCACTGAAGCGATTGATCAAATGTCGAAGTATGTGAATTTTTTGAAAGACAAGGTGACAAAGAAAAGAAACACTGGTAAGTTCGCAACGGTGGCATTGACACAAAGTTCAAAATCCATAATTCTACAGAAAATGCATGACCCTGGATGTTTCACAATACCCTGCTTGATCGGAGGGTTATACATTGGTCAAGCACTTTGCGATCTCGAGGCCAGCATCAACTTAATGCCCCTTTCAATTTTTAAGCAGCTGAATGTGAGGTAGCTGGTGCCCATGACGATCTCTCCAATTAGCTGACAGGTCCCTTGTGCATCCAGAAGGAAAGGTGAAGGATGTCTTGGTCACGATTGACAAATTTATCTTACCGGCAAACTTCATCTTCCTTGATTATGAAGCAAACAAGGATGTACTCAACATTTTGGGATGACCATTTTTATTCACGCAAATTGATGTGTACAAGGGAGAGATCACACTGAGCGTGAATGGACAGAAGCTCAGGTTTGATATATCCAAGCCATGAAAATCCGAAAGAAGAAAACCTCATTGAATTCGATGATGAACCCAGTTTGAATGAAGAAGAAAAGTCTGAAGATGAAAATAAAGATGAGGATGCGACTGCATCCATAGTAGCCTGCAATGCGATCACAAAAATAACAACCAAAGAAGAAAAGTTGACAATGAATGAAGAAAGAAAAACACCAAAACCATCATTGGAACAACCATCGACAGTCGAGCTGAAAACTCTTCCAAATCACCTAAAGTATGCTTTTCTGGGGCAAAATGAAATGCTGCCTATAATAATTTCTTCTACACTTCAAGAAGATCAAGAAAATGCACTGCTGAGTATCTTGAGAAAGTACATAAAAGCAATTGGTTGGATGCTAGCAGACATTAGAGGAATCAGCCCCGCATATTTCATGCACAGGATACGTCTCGAGGACAATAAAAAATGATCGATCGAACATCAACGCAGACTCAACCCTGCGACGAAGGAGGTCGTGAAGAAGGAAATAATCAAATGGTTGTACACAGGGATTATTTATCAAATCGCCGACAGCATGTGGGTTAGCCATGTGCAATGTGTATCGAAGAAAAGAGGAATGACGGTAGTTCCAAATGCAAATAATGAACTAATACCAATGAGGACCGTCACTAGTTGGCGAATCTGCATGGACTACCACAAGCTGAATGCGGCGATAAAGAAGGATCATTTCCCCTTGCCTTTTATCGACCAAATGCTAGACCGCCTAGTAGAAAATGATTACTACTACTTCTTGGATGGATATGTCGGCTATAACCAAATCATGATTGCTTCTGAAGATCAAGAGAAAACTACATTCACCTGCCCCTATGGAACATTTGCATTTCATCGCATTCCGTTCGGCCTATGCAATGCGTCGAGCACTTTCCAGAGGTGTATGATGGCCATCTTTTCTGAGTATCTTGAAGATTCTGTAGAAATTTTCATGGACGACTTCTCGGTGTATGGGAAAACATATGAAGTCTGTCTCAACAATCTAGAGAAGATACTAAAGAGATGTGAAGAGATTAACATTGTGCTACACTGGGAGAAATACCACTTCATGGTGAATGAAGGTATTGTGCTCGGGCACAAAGTCTCCAAGGATGAGTTGAAGGTGTACAAGGTGAAGATTGAGGCAATTGAAAAGCTCCCACCTCTAGCGAATGTTAAGGCTGTCAGAAGCCTCTTACGACATGTTGGCTTTTATCGACGTTTTCTGAAAGACTTTTCAAAGATTGCACAACCATTGAGTGCGTTGCTGGAGGCAGAAAGAGTGTTTGACTTTGATGACCAATGCCTCAACACATTCAAGATACTGAAGAATGCATTAACCACCGCACTTGTGTTGATCGCACCGGACTGGACACAGCTCTTTGAAATAATGTATGACGCAAGCGGTTATGCGATGGGGGTGGTGCTGGTGCAAAAGAAGAAAACAATGCTACACCCATCGCATATGCGAGTAAAACTTTGAACCTTGCTCAAACAAATTACACTAGAATTGCTTGCAGTGATATTTGCATTGGAAAAATTTAGAGCTTACCTGCTTGGATCCAAAGTGATCGTTCACACTGACCACTCGACGATAAAATATTTGATGACAAAGAAAGATGCAAAGCCGAGATTGATTTGATAGGTTCTCCTCCTCCAAGAATTCAACATGGAAATCATTGATCGCTAGGGGACGGAGAACCAGGTTGCAGATCATTTGTCAAGATTAGAAAATCCAGAAGTCGACCGCAACAAGTCAGAGGTTGACACAACTTTCCCAGACAAGCAGCTATTTAAAATTGAAGAATTACCATGGTATGCGAACGTGGTCAATTTTCTGGTTTGCGAACAATTTTCAAGGACTACACGGCCCACCAAAAGAGGTGGCTCAGACATTAATGTAAGTCATTGATAACTTGTAGAAATACAAGTTATTTATGCCACCTTATCTAGATATTGCGGCCAAAAGTTAGTAAATCTGCACCTATTGTATGAAAATTAGCCTAGTATTACAATAATTATAAATGTTTGCAATTACACCCACTAACAGCATAAAGATGGAAGACAAGCCAAATTTTACTCTGTTTTGCAGGAGACCAAGTCCTGCTTGCGCTCAAGGCTCATGAGAAACTGATCAACGCATCTCTGTCACATTGCGCCTGTCAATCAACAATGAAGAGACGATTACCGCAATGACAGCGCAATGCGACAGTCAATCCAGAGCTGTGTTGCAACCGCATGCGGTAATAAAAACAACACCGCATGCGAACCCATGATCGAAAGATGCAGCTGAGCAACGCAAAAGCGTAGGATTGAGACACGTGTACAACTAACGGTTGTGCAGAATTGACGATTTGATTGCATAATAGAAGGAATAATATCCCTCAATCTTCGAAATTTCCATAACAATTAGTGGGGACCACAAGGTCAGAGTCAAAGACCTGCACCTATAAATACCCCATAGATTTCGAGAAAAAATATGCTACTTGATATAGGATAAGTGCTGCAAAACTGTTGAGAGAAAAGGCTAAGTTGAGTGCCTAAGTGAAGAAATCCGGGAAGAAGACGAGATAAGGCCGCGAGGTGAATCTCAGATCTAATCTGCCAAACACCCGATTGAATGCTCTGTGTAAAGATCCCTGCTACTGGTGGAGCAAGCCTGAGAGGGAAGCTCTTCCTACCATGAAATTCATCCTACCGGCAAGCAGATCTCCATCGAATCAGCGCCAAGACATTAGCACTTGTTTGTATCTGTTTTATCTCTTTCATAATTGTATTTCACTATTTCTTTACCTCTGCATTGACACCATGTACCAAACGCTTAATAGAGATATTAAATGTTTCAATAGCTTTCATTTACCATTTTCTGTCTATTTCTGATCACCTATCAATAACTTTCTTCATGATGTCTTCTTAATTCCCTGATAAGCAATATGAATTAACCATGTACTTAATCTGTGTTAAAGATGTAAAATGCGTTTAACTAAGGCATGCTAGACGGCATCTTCACCTCTGAGAGCAAAAGTGAATATGCCATTCCGACCTATTGAGAGAAGGTCAAAAGAATGCGCTAACTAAAGCAAGCAGTACTTCCAGACATGGAAGTAACCTTGCATTCATTACGTTAGTCTCTGTTTCACCACAAACATGTGGGAGCGCGGCCGATCACTAAAAGGTGTACGCCAAGAGAAGAGCAGAATAGCATTTGTAGGTTCAACGCAATTGAGAACTTGTATTGTTATATTCTTTGTCTTTCTTTTTCTATTCTATTCATAAGACTTGTCGCTGCATTCCACGTTCTTTGCATAACTTTCACAGCCAGCTTGACCTCAGCATCTTGTAACATGAAGCCTATATCTTGTATCATCTAGCTTAGGTTTATTGTATTTTTATTTTATTATCGCACCTTTACTGCTTTACTTTACTTTATTGCAATTTATATACCTGTACAAACCGAACTTTTAAAGATTGAAAACCTGGTCGCATTATCATGAACATACCACAATAACCTAAATCAGTCCTTGTGTTCGACCTCGGATCGCACCAGAAACTTGTAGTGGAATTACACTTGGTTCCATCGTAAGGAAACTTGTGACAACACATGGAATACTACGTGAACATCCATAATTAACGCATATCTAGCGGTAGTATCGCATCATTTCGAGCATAGAACATCATCAATCATACATCTCAGTGTTAGCATATATAAAACGTCCAACTGTCATATTACTGGGATGAGCTAAATCTTTATAAGAGGTGATCAGACTAGATTTTGCGCCTATGCGTACCAGATACTGCTCACCAGCGCATACTATCACAATGCCATGACTGGCCATATGGAGGACACTTTAGAGGCCAACGCACAACAGCAAAGGTGTTACAGAGTGGGTATTTTTGGCCAACATTATTCAAGGATGCAAGAGACTATGTAATGAAATGCTACCAGTGCCAATGCACGGGAAACATTTCATAGAAGAATGCGATGCCCATGAATATCATCTTAGAATTGGAACTATTTGATGTCTGGGGCATAGACTTCATGGGACCATTTCCACCATCAAATCATCACACATACATTCTATTAGCCGTCGACTACTTGTCCAAATGGGTAGAAGCGGTATCGTGCATCGCAAGCGATGCGGCGGTAGTCTTCAAGTTCTTAAAGAAAAATATTTTCACTCGTTTTGGCACTTTACGTGCCATAATAAGTGATGAAGGCTCTCATTTTGTTAATCACATCATCAACAATTTGCTGCTCAAATATAATATCCTCCATAAAGTGGCCACTGCATACCAACAGGGAAATCAAGCTGATATTAGATAAGGTAGTAAAACCTTCATGAAAAGATTGGGCAATGAAGCTGGACGATGCCTTGTGGGCATACAAGACCGGCTATAAGACACCTATAGGCACGTCCTCATATGTGCTGGTGTTCGGAAAGGTATGTCATTTACCGCTTGAGTTAGAGCATAAAGCAATGTGGGTAGTGAAAAAGCTTAATTTCGACTTAAAGGCCGCAGAGGAAGCAAGGAAACTTCAGTTGGTTGAGCTTGATGAATGGAGAACGCAAGTATATGAGAATGCCAAAATTTACAAAGAGTGCACAAAACGTTGGCATGACAAACAAGTATGCGAGAAAAATCTCCATGTCGGACAAAAGTCTTATTATTCAATTCGCGGCTACGACTCTTCTCGGTAAATTAAAGTCACGTTGGTCCAGACCTTTAATAATCAAAGAAGTATTCCTACATGGTGTGGTTGAATTGACTAATGAAGAAGGGACCCACGCATTCAAGGTCAACGGGCAAAGAGTCAAGTTATATCGCGGAGGTGACTTTCATCAGGAAAATACCTCCATAGACCTGAGAAATCCTGAATGAAGAAAAATCGAGCGGTCCCTGCGTTGTTATGTGATAGAAACTCATCAGGGGTGCAATTCTTTTGGAGTATCCTTTTCCTATCATTGATTCATGAACTCATGCTACCCTTCTTTTATATCTGTTATCATTTATTTATCTTTTTTTACTCCTAGTCTCTACAAAAAATAAAAAAATAAAAAAATAAATAAAAGAGAGAGAGAGAAATTTTGTTAACTCTGTCATTTATATTTTTAACCCTCTCAATGTTTTTTTTTTGCAACAATCGTGGTGAACGATTGCGGGGGAGCCACATGATAACCAAAAGATGTGACTAGTTTATTCAGCCACTGCAATCGAGAAAATAGGCTCGCCGCAAAGAAGGATGTGATCACAAATAATGCGGGCGATAGAGCAAATTTGGGGGTTGTATCTTTCTTTGACTTTATCTATTCCAAATTTTTCACTCTCGCATCTTATTTTAACTTTGATAATTTTATCATTGCATCCTCTTTAGTCGGTGCAATCATTAAACATTGATTAATTTATTAAGTCACCGCATTGTTTTTCTTGCCAATTATGATTTCAATGATGAAACGCATGCCTCTATTTTTCATCACATGCACTAGAGTCAACTTAATTTTAGGACAGTCTATTCATGAAATATTTCTAGAAGTTAGTGGTCCACCAACTTTCTTTCAAACTGACTTTTACAAAATCTTCTAAGAGCATCGCATGAATTCTTTCAATCTTTCAGTAATGATGACATTGTTGCGTTTAAATTTAGGGGTGCAGTATTTATTGTTCAACCTTGCTATTTTAGGCACTCTACAAAAAAAAATTCATAACGTTGCAATCGAATCTTACTCGTAGTTAGATGTCTGCATGACACCCGTGGGGGCAAGCCAACATGAAGGTAGGAATCGTGATCAATGCATAAATAAAATGATCGCAACTCCGCTGCCAAATGAGCATGAGTTTAGACTGAGAAAGACCGCCTTGCTTGTAGTTGGATGCTCGCGTGACACCCGTGGGGGCAAGCAAAAATGAAGGCTAGGCACTTGGATCAGCGCAAGGTCACAAAAAAAATAGATATCTAAAGTACGCAAGGTAAAAATCATTTGAAAACACCATAGTTGAAAAAGTTTTTATGAAATAAATCATGCAATGAAACAAGTCTTTTTCTAAGTTAAACTTGCAGTCCCTAAATTTTATAAATATTTTAAGAAAAGACCTGAATAGAAATTAAGGAGATTTTGGTACATAAGATTTGAATAAGGCACCTCGAGAAATCTAGGAAAGAAGAAGACGGCAAACTTTCTAGAGAAAATATTTAGTTTATGCTTAAGGACAAGAATTGTTTTAAATTTGGGGGTGTGATAATGGACAGAAATGCACGTTATTACAATGCAAATATATAAAACAATGTTGGATTGCGACGGTAAAAATATGTAAAATTGTGTCCAAAAGCATTAAGTTGAGAACATTGAGATCGCATGCGTCCATCGCATTAAAACAGCTAAGTTATGTATTTTGTGCAGGCAAATGCATTGGCGCAAGGCAAAATTGTGATCCAAGGAATTCAGCGTCCGAGCGCATTAAAAGATTGCGACCGCAAGGCTATGCGATTGTATGCATTTGCGAAGATCTACCCAAGAAGGTAGCGACATAGAGACGGCGCATCAAGATGGAAGCTTAATAAATCACGATGGGATAGAAAGCTGATGACGGTTGAAACCGAATTAAGTTGACAAACCGTTAACCACACACTGTAGCAAGTACACTCAACTTTTTTGTGATAATTAATCGGCACATCAGACAGGGAATTAATGACATCCCATCAGTGAAATCATTTGAGAGAAAAGATCTTCACCCTGAAGCTCTATAAATACTGAAGGCCACCTTCGTTAAAGGGGTTCCACTATTCAGAATTGAGAGTTCTTCTTCGCCATATACATAGATAGTCGTAGTCTATAATTTTATATACTTAGAGGGTGGAGGCGAGTTGAGAGAAAATAAACCAAAAGATCGTTCTGATTAGCTCGGAAGAGTACTGGGAAGCGTTGAGAACAGAGAGAGGGCAGACTCTTACGGAAGGAAGAAATTTTTTTGGGCAGAGTAGAGAAAACTCAGTGTAAAAGCCTTGGGAAGCAAGACATTGCACCAGGCTCTCTATCCTTACTTTGCATTGGCATTATGTATTCTGAACTTATTTATATAATGGAATTTGGATCTCTACATCTGTTTACTCTCTTTACATTACGTATGAGTAACTAAACTGTCGAATGGGTTGAGAAGCACTTAGCTAGCATAACCTGAGAGCTTCACTTTATGCGGTCATCTTGTATTATGTATGTGACATTTGTCCTTTAGAGATGCTCGAGAGGGTGGTCTAAGAATAGAATCTAGGCTTGGAAAAGTCAGATTAGAATCTAGGCTTGGGAGAGTCAGATTAGAACCGCATAATCAAGAGATAGAAACTTAGAAATAAGTTTTGTTTGCTATTAACGTATCGCATGCACCCTAGATATAGGATATGATGGTATGCGGTCATCTTGTATCTGCGTGCATCATTCATCATCGCATAGACAAGCAATAGAGACTTAGGAATGAGTCCTATAGACATCATCGCATATATCGCATGCGTCCTAAAACTAGAAGCTATAGCATTTGTATTGGAAGATGATTTGTTGTTGCATGTGTGTAGCATGATCACATAGCTTGAATGCAATCTCATGAAGTGCTATCTAAATACCTTCTCAACCCGTTCCCCCACATACTCATTGTAACTTTCGTTGTTATTGACTTTTTTCTCAATTCTGCTGCATAGAATTTATACATTAAATATTCATACCACCCAACACATTGTTTTATTTGTCGCCGCAAAGAAATCTGAGATCACCGTTGCATACTGTCTTTATAGTCCTTGTGTTTGACCCTGGGCTTACCAAGCAACCTAGTAGAATTTATACTTGGATTTTGCTAAGAAAACTTGCATGCACAACGCATACACCACCATCGCAATATAGACCATTATTTCATTGCATTAATCACGCATCAGACAGCCATCTGTTTCTAGTTTTCTTAGTCAAAATCCTTAGAAGAGTTAGTTGGGGAAAGCTTAAAGCGCTGAGCTATAGTTAAACTCACAGGTTTGGCATCATTCATGTTAAACCTTTTAAGGATATTCTCACAATAAGAGGACTGATTGATGCTTAGATAGACTCTTCTTTGTTCCTATAGATCTCTATGCCTAGAACCTTGCTTGCTTCTCCTAAGTCCTTCGTATCAAACTCTCTTTTTAAGAGTTTTTAACATGGGCTAGATCTTCTTTGGACCTACTTGCCAGTAAGATGTCATCTATATATATGAGTAGGTAAACTATGTCCTTGTAAGAACCTTTGTTTACATAAGCACATATGTCAAATGAACTTCTTTTGAACCCAATGCTAGAAATATAGTCATTGAATCTCTTATACCAGCATCTAGGTGATTGTTTTAACCCATATATAGACTTACTGAGTAAGCAAAAGAAATTTTCTTTTCCTTTAACTTCAAATCGTTTAGATTGCATCATATAGATTGTCTTCTCTAGATGTCCATGAAGAAAGTAGTTTTGACATCTAGTTGAACAATTCTAGATCATTTTGAGCAACTAAGGATAGAAGAAATCTTATGGAAGTCTGTTTTACAATAGGAGAGAAAATTTCAACATAGTCTATGGTCCTTTGAGTGAACCCCTTTGCAACCAATCTAGCTTTAAACCTAGACTTTTGATCATAGGATACTCCTTCTTTAAGTTTAAAAATCCATTTAGATGCAACAGGTTTTTACCCTTTTGGTAGAGGAACCAAGGACCAAGTGTCATTCACCTTTAGTGAATGCATCTTCTCATTCATTGCTTCAATCCAATCCTTTGCATTAGCACAACTTGTTGCTTCCTCAAAGGTAGTTGGTTCTTGGTTAGTATGAGCTACTACAACATTTAAAACCAAATTCATATAATTCATTTCAGTATATCTAGCTGGAGGTGTGATAGTTCTCCTTTGTCTATCCCTAGCTAAGACATATTGGCTTAAATATGGTTGCTCACTGATTTCTGCATGTCATCTTAGGCCTTTTACTTAGAATTATGAAGGTTGTTAGGCAGAATATGCGGCAATTATGCTAGGAATTCATGACAAAGTGAGCTTGAGTCATTCAGCATGATGAATGTCGGCTAACCCATTATTATGCGATATTATGAGTTCAATGTTCTATTTTTGTAGCTAAAACAGGAAGTGGACGCAAACGTGGAAACCAGACCACTGCATAGACGACCGCATGTGGAGAAACTCTCCATCACAAAGGCGAACGCATCGATCAATGCATGGATGTTGTGGTAATCAACCATATGCATCCATCGCATGGGAATTGCGCTCGTTAAGCGATTGTGGTCATCGTGTAGAGTTGTGGTATTAAGCGAATGTGATCATTGAATGATTGCGGCTATGCGATAATGTAAACTAATGGGATTAACGCAAGGTTGGTGGAATGAACGCATCAATGCATCTACCTCAAGAAAATCATAAGTTGATGCTGACATTTCACCTACCATGCCATTAGCAGCAGAGGTTCAGAAAAGCACTAACGTGTTGAATGTCAGAATCAAAACAGTCCATTAATGTTGTCGGTGATCCAAGCTTTATAAATAGAAGCTGCTGAGCAGAATTCTAACTTGTCCAGGGATTACCCTGCAACCCACAGTTTTCCCTGCGATCCAGACAAAATGCGTGAGAGGAAGCTTAAGAGTTCTTCACCTCCTTCATCCATTCCGGGTGACGACCAGAGCTAGATCTCAAGAGAGTTAGCTCTACCCCCCATCCATGGCACCACCGGTAGCCCTGATGCACATCCGCTGGAAGCAAGTCTTTGCTTCCAGCCGATCATTTCATTTTCCTTTCTTTTCTTATAATGTATTGTATGACATTTTGTTGTTAAAGTATTAATACAATTTGTTTTCAATGCATTTCTTTGTTTTCTTCGACTTCATCTCCATCTTCTTTACTTAGCATATTTACTTTCATTGCAACACTTAGTGAGATTGCATGGGTATCCCATTGTTCACACGAGGTTTCTATAGAAACGTGTTTCGTGGAGTTGAACTTAAGTTGGTGTTGATATTGGAGTTGATTTAATGCGACGTGGTTCGATCTCTAATACTTGATCCTCTGATTCTCTCTCAGTTGGGTGAATATGCTTGGCTTGGAAAAGGAAAGCACCAAACGTTCTTGAAGTAGAAGTCTTGGAAGCTTGGAGTAGAAGTCTTGGAAGATTATTTGTGTCTTTAAAGATCTTCTGCCTTATAGAAGTGCAGCTTCAGGAGTCTTGGAAGCTTGAAGTAGAAGCCTTAGAAGAGTATTTGTGGCAGCTTCAGGAGTCTTAGAATCTTGAAGTAGAAGTCTTGGAAGAGTATTTGTGTCTTCAAAGGTCTTTTGCCTTATAGGAGTGCAACTTCAGTAGTCTTGGAAGCTTGAAGTAGAAGTCTTGGAAGAGTTTTTGTGTCTTCAAAGGTCTTCTACCTTATAGAAGTGCAACTTCAGGAGTCTTGGAAGAGTATTTGTGTCTTCAAAGGTCTTCTGCTATATAGAAGTGTAGCTTCAGGAGTTTTGGAAGCTTGAAGTAGAAGTCTTGGAAGAGTATTTGTGTCTTCAAAGGTCTTCTGCCTTATAGAAGTGCAACATCAGAAGTCTTGGGAGTCCTCTGCTTGTTAGTGAATTCTCTCTGGGTCTTCTGAGTGTAGAAAATGCTGCCCTTACAAATGAAGAGAACTTTTCTATTTATAGAGTTCTTACGTGGGCTTCGTGGGCTTGGTTGGTCCATGAGCTTAACCCTTGGGCCCAATTAGTTGTTTTGGGCCTGATCTGGAATTTGGGTCCAATTCAACTTTTTTTGTAGTTTGGACTTTAAGTACAAATAGTAATATCAAATTGGACCAATTTATCTCATCTGATTCATCCGCGTGACTTCATCGAAACTTGTCTTCAATTCAATTCGGGACATGTGTCAACTTCTAATTGGACCCAAAGTCAATGATTTAGAAATTCATCGTTAATTTAGCAAAGGACGTGGTGACTTGTGATTGGTCCAAAATTTCTCATTCAACAAATGCCTCCTTTTCGAGATTTATGCACGTATATGGGTGGACGAATCTCGAAAAAAAAATGTAATTTGAGATCAAAGTATGATTTTTTGACTCTTTTAATTTGATGCATCATCATGATCAAAATATTAGCTCAAAATTTTGATTTGAAATCTTATCCGTTTGACACACTTTCGCTAAGTAAACTTTAATTTGAACTAAAGTAGAATTTATTTTCCCCATTAATTGCAATTTTAATTTAATTCGAATTCGGACTAGGATTTGGGGTGAAATTGAATCTTGATCAATTTTGGTTTGAGATAAAAATTTGGGATATACTCAATTTTACTTGGAAATGAGTATAGAAACTAAGGTTGATTTAAATTTGAGGTAAAATTTGGAATATAGCCAAATTTTGACTTGGCAATTTATTCATAACTCAATATCAAGGTTAACCGTTCGAATATTGATAAAATTTGGGATATGGCCAAATTTTAATTTGGGACAGATTTGACATTTATCTCACCCGATTTGGCTGGCTTGAATTTAGAATAAAAATTTAGATTAGAGGCTTTAGACTGAGATTTGGAATAACAGTTGGTTTTAATTCCAATTTGAATGGAGTATGAATTTGAACTTAAATGGAAGCAATTTTGGAGAGCCAACGTATTGGAAGACAACCCTACTAGCGAGATCAGGCCATTACCAGCGATATCAAGCCATTATTAGCGAGATCAGGCCATTACCAGCGATACCAAGCCATTACTAGCGATACCAGGCCATTACCAGTGATACCAAGCCATCACCAGCGATGCCCTACCAACTTCATGGTGATACCCTACCAACTTCACCAGGAACTTAATTTGAGAATCGAATTCGATTCGTTTAACAGCTGAAAAAGGAATGATACTCTGCTGCCGGAGACAAGAAGAAAAAGAGGATGAAGAAGAGTGTAGAAACGTAGAAGATCTACATCTTCAAGGTGTTGAAGCAAGTTCATCCAAACATCGGTATTTCCAATAAGGCCATGGGTATCATGAACAGCTTCATCAACAATATCTTCGAGAATTGGCCAAACAAGTTGTCTCTGAAGGTACCAAGGCAGTAGGTTCACGAGTTCCTCTCCTTTCATAATCTTCTGTTTGCAGTGCTTGCAATTAGCACATGAAGTTTGTTAGAGAGAGCGAGAAAGTGCGAGAGAGAGTGGAGAGAGTGATATTTTAGGAGAGAGCAACACTGGAAAGAGCAAGATTGTGAGCGAGAAAGTGGGAGAGAGCGAGATTTTGGAGAGAGCGAGATCGTGGGAGAGAGCAAGATTGTGGGAGAGAGCGAGATCAGCGAGAGCATTTCGAGCGAGATTGTGGGAGAGAACGACACCCGCGAAAGGATTTCGAGCGAGGTTCTCCCTTTTATTATTATTATATTTTTTATTATTAATAAAAAAATTTCTTTTTTTTTTTTCTCATTGATGTTGTTTGGCATCTTGTAGCCTCCTCTAAATTTATGTTTCTCTATGTATTCATTTTATTATTTTTTTTATCACGTGACTGAACTTAAATCTCTTTAAGCTGCCTACGTACCCTGTATAATGACAGGGATCAAGTCGTAACGTAGTTCGTAGATAATTTTTTTCGTTTTTTGCGCGACTGAACTTAAATTCTTTAAGTTCCTACATACCCTTTATAATGAAAGGGATCAAGTCGTAAAGTAGTTCATACAAAGGTTTTTTTTTTTATGCGTAAAACTTTTTGAGAAACTTGCTATTGATTGGGCCAATCCTTAGCCTGTCCTTATCAATTAACTTGTACGCGCCGTTCGTGTAGACCTCCTTGACGATGTAGGGTCCATCCCATTTATGTGTGAACTTATTCCCCGTTTGTCTTGTTGTGATAATGGGTCTCCTTACGGCAAGCATTAGATCACCTACTTGAAAGGATCGAGGCTTTACATGTTTATCGAAAGCCTTAGACATTCGTGCCTGGTAACATCCAACGATTGCTGAGCTTCTAACCGTTTTTCATCCAATGCTTCCAACTCTTGGAGCTGCAGTTTGGCATTGTCTTCCATTGTCAGCTCTTCTTGCACTGCCATTCTCATCGATGGAATTTCTCTTTCCAAAGAAAGGACAGCTTCTTCCTCATAAACGAGAAAGTACGGGGTGACTCCTGTAGGGGTACGGTGAGTGGTGCGATAAGCCTACAACGCTTCACCGATCTTCTCCTGCCAATCTCTCTTCGACTTGGAGACAATTTTCTTCAGCAGGTTGCACAATGTCTTATTAAATGCCTCAGCCATCCCATTTACGACAGCGTTATATATGGATGACTTGTACTGCTTGAATTTGAATTTTTCACACAACCTGTCCATTAAATATTGAAGAATTGTCTTCCGTTATTTGTTACGATCTGATAGGGAATATCGTACCGATAAATGATATGAGTGCGGATAAAATCCACCACGTTTTCTTTCTTAGCTTCCTTTAGCGCGACAGCCTCAGCCCATCTTGAGAAGTAGTTAATGGCTACGAGGATGTAGGAGTGCTCTGCTGTCGACTTAGGTGTTATAGGGCCAACCAAATCGAGCCCCCATGCTTCAAAAGGCCATGAGGCTATGGTCGGATGTAGAGGCTCAAGCGGTTGGTGAATGAAATTCGCATGATATTGACAAGCTTTAAATTTCTTCGCATAATCCATTGAGTCCTGGATCATTCCCGGCCAATAATAACCCATTCTTTTCAGCTGGAATTGTAGCTTTAGTCCTGCTTGATGCGTGCCGCATACGCTCGAGTGTACCTCCTACAGAGCCTTCGCTGACTCTTCTTTACTGAGGCACCGAAGGAAAAGTCGCTCAAGGGATCAACGGTATAAGACCCCTTTGTAGTAAATGAAATGCGCAGCCCTCCTGCGAACCTCGATTTTACGGTAGGAGTCATCCGGGAGCCTTCCGTGCTCAAGGTAATCTATGATGAGCTGCCGCCAGTCTTCCTCATCGGTTAGGTAGACTGATAGCGCATTCCTTTCCCCATATGCAGTCCTAATCGAAGGTACAACCCATCTCCGCTAAAGCGATATATTAAGGGGCACATTATCCAGGTCCGTTAAAGCGGTGGCTAGGTTTGTCAAGGCATCTGCTTTCTTGTTCTTCGTCCTCGGGACATGTTCTAATGCCACGCTTTCGAATTTCTCCATCAACTGGCGAGCGTAGGTGAAGTAGGGTTTCAAGTCGTCATGCTTCACCTCGTACTAGCATAAGAGTTGATTGATTATCAATTTTGAGTCACCGAAGATTTCTATACAAGCTACTCCAATTTCTAAGGCCATTTGGAGGCCAATTATCAAAGCTTGGTATTCGGCAACGTTGTTTGAACATGACTTGGCAATTGCGAAGCTATAAGGAAACATGTGCTTTTCTGGCGAAATGAGGACGATACCTGCCCCCGCACCACTTTTTCGTGCCGCACTGTCAAAGAACATGACCCACGGTTCTGAGGTCTCTGTGAAAAGAACTTCGTCATCAGGTAAGTCTTCACTTAACTCTCAATCCGATGGAATTGGGTGATCTGCAAGAAAATCGGCCAATTCTTGCCCTTTAACCGTCATTTGTGGTACATAAACAATGTCGTACTGTTAAAGCTTGATTGCCCATTTGGCTAAATGTCCCGAGAGGATCGGCCTAGATAGGACGTACTTGATGAGGTCGGCCTTCCGATTAAATGGACTGTGAAGGCCTGCATGTAGTGCCTCCACTTATCTATGGCGAAGAAAAGTGCAAGGTATGTCTTCTCTATAGGGGAATAATTGATCTCGGCTTCATTCAGGGTTCTACTCAAGTAATAAAGAGTGCGTTCTTTTCCCTTTTGTCTTTCTTATGCCAACAGTGCCCCCAGTGACCTCTCTTGTGCTGCGATGTATAGCATCAATGGCTTGCCTGCTACTGAGGCTCCCAAGATAGGAGGGTTGATCAGATATCTCTTTATGTTATCGAAAGCACTCTAACAGGCCTCGTCCCATTCGAATTTCTCTCCCTTTCTCATCAGTCTTTGAAAGGGTTAACACCGCCCTGCCAGGTTAGAAATAAATCTTCGGATGTAGGCCAGACGTCCCTACAGACTTCTCAGCTCATGTAGATTTCTTGGTCTTGGCATCTTTTGGATGGCATCAATCTTAAATTGGTCTATCTCTATCCCTCGATGTCTCACAACGAAACCCAGAAACTTTCCTGAAGTTACGCCAAACGAGCATTTGAAGGGGTCATCCTTAACTGGTACTTTCGCAGGCAATTGAACACGGTCCTTAGATCCTTCAAATGGTCCTGTCGTCACTTAGTTTTGACCACAAGGTCATCCACATAACACTCCACATGTTTGTGCAACATATCATCTAACACTTTCTGCATGGCGCGTTGATAAGTGGCGCTGGCGTTCTTTAACCCGAAGGGCATTACCTTGTAACAGTATATCCTTTTTGGGGTTCGAAATGTCGTCATTTCTTCATCTTCGAGGGCCATCCATATCTGGTTATATCCGAAAGATCTGTCCATGAAGGATAGGGCCTCATGTTCCATTGTCGCATCGACCATGATTTCTGTGATGGGCAATGGGAAATCATCTTTAGGATAGGCGGTGTTTAGGTTGCGAAAGTCTACACAAACACGAAGCTGTCCATTCTTCTTTCTAACCGGGACAATGTTGGCTATCCACGTTGGATATTTAACTTCACCAATGAACCTGGCCTCAATCAGTTTATTAACCTCAACCTCAATCTGGGAGATAAGTTCTAAGCGTCGTTGAGCCTGCTTAACGGGTCGACATCCCTGTTTGATCACGAGATGGTGGACTGCTACTTTTGGATCTAGTCTCGATATCTCTTTGTATGACCAGGCGAAAACATCCCTATATTCAGTGAGTAAACTCATGTATTCATTCTCCTCCACTTCTGAGAGAGACGCACTAATGAAATCGGACGCGACTCTCCTACGGTGTCCAGATTCACTTCTTTTAACTCTTCCACCGTGGATTGACCACCATCCTCTAGTACTTGTAGAGTGTCCTCCACTTCCTCTTCGTTTATACCTTCTTCAAGTCCTTCGGTGATGGTGATATGGTGGCACGAAGTTTCGACTTCCTCCCGCTCTAGATTTTCGTTCTGAGGGTTGGTGAAAACGATGTGGCGTCTCTTTACTTTGAGCATGCCCTCGCTTGTGTTTAGGGTAATGAAGGTCTTTCTCTTCATGCATGAGGGGATGGTACTACGGATTTCCCCATCACTTCTTGTCTCTTCTGATGGTTTTTGATATGATAACGCTTCAGCATTTTTAAGGTCGATTCGCTGCTAGATGAACGCTCGAGGTATTGGCCCCTTTTTTCCTATAGTTTTTTCAAGGGTGTTAGTGCAGACTCTTCCTTTCCTCTGTGTCTTGCTAGGGACATATTGATCGAGGGGAAATTTAGCCCTTTCGTGCTCTAAGCGATCGAAAATGGGAGTGCAGGGTTTTCTTTCATTCTCCTTTGGAACTGCACCTAGTCTTTCGAGGGCTGACGGTCGTACCACCACCGGCGATTGACAGATGATCTCCTCATTTTTTTCATTTGGTAGAGTTAACCTTCGAAAGAGTGAGCGTCGAGTATCTCTGGGGATAGTATGTGGGCTTCCTCTTTCTGCTTCTGTTATGCTTAATCTTCCAAAGACCAAGGCTCGTGCAACAGGTGGTCTGATACGGTCGAAGGCTAAGGCTCTTTTATGTTTGCCCTCCATTTCTCCTGTATCATCAACTTCTTCCGCAGTGATATGATTGTTGTTGGCCACTTTCCCCTTCGCTTTTCTTATTATATGGATTGGCTCTAACGGCTCATATGCGAGACCCGCCCTCCACATGGGTATAGTGTGTCCCTCTTGCAAGAGCTTCTTTTGGGTTGGCGAGAGTCGAGGTTGCTCATAAATCTTCAAACTTTTGACCTCAATGTGAGTTGTGAAATTGTAGCCCGCCTTTGCCAATAGCTTGTAAGCTTTGGGATCGAATCCATCTTCCGTTCGCTTCTCGGGCAGTTTTGACCCTGTCGCTTCTGCCTCTGGCTTGTGGACTTCCTGCCTCATTATCGGGGTGAGGGGTGTGACGAAACTCTCCTTTAGAATTTCTATGTCGCTGACCTACAAACCCTTTGAGCATTCCCCAAAAGGCGACTCACTCTTGTTTCGTCTCGATAAAGGGACATAGCACAAAATAGAAGGTTTTGAGGCTTTCCCGCCCCTCATCATAAGGGTTTCTCTTACCCCAAGGGACATTCTGTCCTCTTTTGGGCTGGAGGCTCGCACCTTGCCCGCAAACTTCGATCGGGGATCCATCCATTTTCTTCGTCGGCAAATTCCCCACTGGCATATTCTCACCAGAATTCTCACTCTTTAAGTAAAAATTTGCATCTGCAAAGTAAGACTCCGCTTCAGAAAACAGATTAGAATCTGCTTCGACCTTCTTAATCTCGTCCTAGTTAAACTTGAAACACTGATGTAGTATTGACGTAATCATACCATTCCCATGAATCTAGGGGCGTCCCAATAGCAGTTTGTAAATGGTCTTTGAGTCTATCACATGAAACAGCGCGTCGGCCTTTAGATCGCCAATGAGGAGCTCCAAGCGTATCATGCCTATCGCCCTTTGGCTGCCTTGATTGAAACCCTGAATTACTAATTTGATGTTTGACAGTTCTTCCATGAGTATGCCCAACTGTTTCATAGTTGTCTTAGGCATTATATTGACGGCAGATCCATTGTCAATGAGGATTTGACCCATTCTCTATTCTCGAATGTATCTAGAGATGTACAGAGGTCTATTATCCAATTTGGATCCCAATAATAGATCTTCGTCTGAGAAGCCTATGGATGTGCAACACAAGGCATAAGCATGTGTTGTGGGGGTTGGTGCGCCAGAGGCGTTGGATTCTAATAGTGCTTCAATCAGGGTCGTTTTAGCCTCTCGCGGGAGTGAAAGCAGGTCGTCTATGTTGGATAGTGACAAACCCTTTGGTTCTCTCGTCGACCTTAATGGGTCTGGAATAGTATCTTCCTCCTCCCTAATACTGACAGCACAACATGTAGTAATCTCTGGTATATCCTCTGAACCCCAATTGCAGACGTTCTTCGGGAAGAAATCTGCTAAGGTTATCTATCGTCTGGGACGAGAAACATCCTCGTCTTCCCTGTTTACAGCCTTGGGCCTTTGCACCTTTTTTCTACCCTTTTTTTTTGTGTTTTGCTCTCTCTCTTGTAGCTTTTATGAGAGTGTAGCTATTTTTGGGTAGAGTTCAGTCTTCCCTTTTTATGGCGTGCCACAAGAATCCAGCCTTCGTTATCGTCATCGTCAGCACGCTCTCCTTCGTTTTGAGGATCTGTAGCTTGGACCTCCTGCTGAAACCGCACTACCATAGGTTCAAAGGTCCCAAACTGGATCGAGCTCTCCCTTTCTTCATAAGATATGGTTGGTGGCGCCACGCTCGGAGTTACTGTCACTGCAGCGTGATTTGTTTGGACCACCTTGTCTAGATCCAGTTCAATTTTCCTTTCATGGGCTAATTTGAGGATCAATTCTTTCAATACGAAGCATTTTTCGACCGGGTGACTGATGACCCTGTGATACTTGCAATAATTGGGGTCATCCACCTCGCTGGCCTATTCCGGTCGCCTACATTCTGGCAGGTTGATAAGGTGGTTCTCCAGTAATTGTTTAAGCATGTCCGCTACATCAGAGTCAGGGAATGGATAAACCTTCGTCTGTCTTTGTTTCAGGTTTGGGTGACATCTCTCGCCTTCTTGGTCTTTCTTCTCTATCTTTTTTTCTTTCCCTTTTGAGGAGAACTTCAATGGGGTTGTGTTAATGACCTTTGATTCCTTCGTGACACCTTTCATAGTTTTCTCGGCGCCCTTCACAATTTTCTCGGCGCCCTTCACCTCCTTCTTGTCTTTCCTCGGTTCATGGTTCAGAAAGTCCCTCATTCCTCTGTTGGCGATACTTAGCTCCATGTCGTGAGCGTGGGTCGCTAATTCTTCAAAAGTACGGGGCTTAATCCCTTGTAGGATATAGAGGAGTTCCCAGTGCATACCCTGCGTGCACATTTCCACAGTAGACAACTCGATGAGTCAATCTTTGCAATCCAGACTCAAAGCTCTCCATCGATTGATGTAATCGACGACTGGTTTCCCTTTCCGTTGTTTGGAGTTTGTCAGCTCCATCATGCTGACGGTGCGTCTGGTGCTGCAGAAGCGATTCAAGAATTCTCTTTCAAGTTGCTCCCAGTTGTCAATCACCTCAGGCTCTAAGTCTATGTACCAGTCAAAAGTGTTCCCTTTGAGGGTTCTAACGAACTATTTGACCAGTAGATCTCCTCTTGTTCCCGCATTTTCGCATGTTTCTACGAAGTGGGCGATGTGTTGCTTTGGGTTGCCCTTTCCATCGAATTGTTGGAACTTTAGGGGCTGATATCCAGTAGGCATTCTCAAGTTTTCAATCCCCTGAGTGTATGGCTTGGAATACATGAAGGAGGTTTGGGCCGGCCCTCCATATTGAGTTTTTATGGAGGTCATGATCATGTCTTGTAGTTGTTGGAGCGATAAAGAGATCACCAAGGCTGATTATTGCGATTGGCTTTCTTGTAGTATGGTCTTCCCCTTGTCGATTGCTTTTATCGTGTGTGCTAGGCTTGATTCAGTAGTCTCTCGAGACTGCATTTGTTCCTTCAGGGCAGCGATCTCGTGGTCTCGCTCCTCGACGGCTTTCATCAGGAAGTTAATCTTCCTTTCCATTTTAGCCATGGCCGCTTCTGCCGTCACATCTGCCATCATGACAGAAATCACATCTGGCGGTGAATCTCTTTCCAGTCCGTCGGGCACGAATGTAGAGTTGTCGAACAAGGGGTTTTCCTTGATGACAACCCCACTTTATGGGGATTCCATCATTTGGTTCAAGATGTCAAGGGCGATAGAGGAGCTCTGCTCTTGCTCCTACGTCATTTCTTTTGAGCGGCCGCAGGTGACCAGTCCCTTGTATGAGCCATTTACGGAGGAAACTTTGGATGTCGTCTTCTTAGGAGATTTGGATGCCACCTTCTTAGGTGCCATTTGGCTTGTTTGAATGCTGAGAAAGAAATGAGAGTTAGAGAGGTCCAACCGGGCGTGCCAATTTGTTCACACGAGGTTTCTGGAGAAACGTGTTTCGTGGAGTTGAACTTAAGTTGGTGTTGATGTTGGAGTTGATTTGATGCGATGTGGTTCGATCTCTAATACTTGATCCTCTGATTCTCTCTCAGTTGGGTGAATATGCTTGACTTGGAGAAGGAAAGCACTGAACATTCTTGAAGTAGAAGTCTTGGAAGCTTGGAGTAGAAGTCTTGGAAGAGTATTTGTATCTTCAAAGGTCTTCTGCCTTATAGGAGTGCAGCTTCAGGAGTTTTGGAATCTTGAAGTAGAAGTCTTGGAAGAGTATTTGTGTCTTCAAAGGTATTCTGCCTTATAGGAGTGCAGCTTCAGTAGTCTTGGAAGCTTGAAGTAGAAGTCCTGGAAGAGTATTTGTGTCTTCAAAGGTCTTCTGCCTTATAGAAGTGCAGCTTTAGGAGTCTTGGAAGCTTGAAGTAGAAGTCTTGGAAGAGTATTTGTGTCTTCAAAGGTCTTCTGTCTTATAGAAGTGAAGCTTCATGAGTCTTGGGAGTCCTCTGCTTGTTAGTGAATTCTCTCTGGGTCTTCTGAGTGTAGAAAATGCTGCTCTTACAAATGAAGAGAACTTCTCTATTTTTAGAGTTCTCAGGTGGGCTTCATGGGCTTGGTTGGTCCATGGGCCTGATCTTTGGGCACAATTAGTTGGTTTTGGACCTGATCTGGAATTTGGGTCCAATTCAACATTTTTTGTAGTTTGGACTTTAAGTCCAAATAGTAATATCAAATTGGACCAATTTAATCTCATCTGATTCATCCGTGTGATGTCAACGAAACTTGTCTTCAATTCAATTCGGGACATGTGTCAACTTCTAATTAGACCCAAAGTCAATGATTTAAAAATTCGTCGTTAATTTAGTAAACGACGTGGTGACTTGTGATTGGTCCAAAATTTCTCATTCAACACCCATACTTAGTAATGTGGATTAAGGATATGAAGCATGTACCAACCCATCGAGAGGTGTGCATTGCGTTAGTGTGAGAGTAACCTTATTTGCTTAGTGTGAAGCTACGACAATACTTGTCTATAGGCTAACGCAATGCTTGTCTATGAATGAAGGTAGCAACAACTAACTATCCGGGAGAGTAAGTGATTGGTCGTATTAAGCAATGTATACATGGTTCACTAGAGATAGGAACAATCTTAGGTCAGCAGAGTTCATGTAGTTACCTTGCCTTATGAGCACTTCATTCATCATTTAGCCATACTTGGGAGAGTAGTCTAAAACCCAAATCTAAGACTCGAGAGAGCGGATTGGAACACATAGGCAAGAATGGGGAACTTAGGGATAAACTCCGTTTGCTATCACACAGTGTATGTGCCGTATAGATAGGATATTGCATGCATCCAGGAAGTAGGATAAGGGGTTATGCGGCAGCCATGCTCATGCGACGAGAGCTAGTGAGCTGGTTGTGGAGGTCTAGGCAGGCATAGGCTTCTCGACAATATCGTAGATACACCGTATACATCCTAGAGTTAGGTATACATGTGTGTAGCATGATTGCATGGCTTGCGTTGACTAAGGTTGCCCTTGCAGTCACTCTTAAGGGTTGCAATGAAAACATCTTCGCATTTTATCTATCTTTTCCATTCGTTTGTGTCATGTCAAGAGTTGTCGTATTTCTTCCTCTCATGCATACTCTCATTGAGTTGTCTGTTAGATAGGAGTAGGAGTAGGATTAACTTAGCAACCCCTCCAACATTCTTTTATTTAAACCGCCGCATACACATTACCGCATTCATTATGCTACAAGTCCCCGTGTTCTACCTCGAATCACCCGAGAAACTTGTGTTCGCATTATACTTGGCGTGAACACAAGAAAACTTGTGATAGGACGCATGGTCATCGCATACGTTTGTTAACGCATAATCATTCCAATGCATGACCATCGACGCATGACTATCAACGCATATCTTAAGAACATGCATCGGATATTGTGTCCAAGGGATTTTAGTTGTTGAATAATTTGACTTCTAATTTCCCGTCATCAAGTTTTTGGCGCCGTTGCCGGGGACTTGGCAGCTAATTGTTTGTTAAGTTTTGCGTCTCTGCGAGCAACCTTTTTATCTTGGGAGTATTGCAGCTTGTGCGACCAGGTTGCAAACAATATTGAAGTGTAGGTGATGTGCTGAAAGCCAGTATTTTTATTACATAAAGACTTTCCATCGCATATCACGATCCTTTGTATAACTTCACAGTCAGTCTCGAACTCAGTATCATGTATCTTGTATCTTGTATCTTGTATCATGTTAGTTTAGGATTTACCTTTTAACGCACTTTTACTTTTATTGCACCTTTATTTTATCAACGCAATTTATGTTTATCGCAATTTAATTTCCTGTACAAACACACAATCTTTTATTAATTGTAAAACCAATCGCATATATCACGAAAGTAACACATTAACGAAAACAATCCTTGTGTTTGACCTCAGAATACTCCGAGAAACTTGCGTTGGAATGATACTTAGTTTCAGCGCAAGAAAATTTATGACAATGCATTAATCCATAGCATACTACAAGCATATAGTTAACAATGCATATTTAGAAGTAGTATCGCATAAAGTGTGAATATAACACAGCATCCACATTCAATCTCCACCTTTGTCACCAAGTTTATGTTTTCAACGCATACACTTGTTCATTCATTCACATTCATATTTGTCCATATGCTTAAAGATATAAAATTATGTCATCGATTGACCCCAATTAGAAGGGCAATTAGTCGTAAAAGAGCTAAAGTCAGTTCTAAGCACATGACGACCGCATGCGCCCAACAATTGTCGAAAGTTCCAATGGTCAAGGCAACTTGGCCGAAGCAGTAGAGAACCATCTCCTACATGGAAGACTCATTGCGGTGACAACACTCCTATTTTTCCAGGGACGTCTTCTACTCTATCTTTAACTTGCTTTCTTAGTATAGGTTATTTTTATTTTCATTGTTATTTTGGATATATGGCTGCTTCCTTGTGTGTGGTACGTTTGCTCTTGTAGGTGCAACAATGAGTCTCCTCGGTTCGCAGTACAACGGAAGAATTCCTTTCATCTTTCAACGCATGGCTTCAATCGAGTGAATTCCAATGTATGATTGCATGCGTTGTTTCGCCTATAGTCTTTTCTTGTTATCTTGTATGCCTTATCCTTTTGAAATTCATTCTTTCCCGATTGCGTTACTTTTCGATGTTTCTATGATGGTACGTATAATTCACCGCATCTTCTAACTAATCAATGCAAGGTGTTCTTTACTTTTATTAGCTTCTTCAAATTTTGAAAGTCTTAAGTTTTATTTTGTGCAAACCTTTGTTCAAACATTTATTACCGCATTCTTGTACTTTTTTTTTTAACTTTGCGGTGAGAATGCTGCCAACATCTAAGTTTGGGGGTGGCAGCGGTCTCGGAGAATTGTGTTCATTACATTGCGATCATTTGAAAAAAAAAGCGAGTTTTGAGAATAATAACTCCACTGTCAACACAATGGGAAAACCCATGTTGATTAGAGTTAAGCTGTGAAAGGTACTTGCTCAAAGTTAGATGTCCGCATGATACACGTGGGGGAAAACCAAAACGAAGGGAAGTCGCCAAGATCAGTGCATAAGCGCAACTCCTATGTAATGCAAACCAAATAAAACGCAGCAAGAGCTGAGTTGAATATGGAACGCAACCGAAGTTGGATGCCCGCATGACACACGTGGGGGTAAGCCAAAACGAAGGGCGTAACCAGGTTTAACGCCGCATTTGAATAAGTCATCGCAAAGTTTTGAATTATTTTGACGAACGCATTCTCAAAAGCTAAACGCAAAATTGCGGTGAATGAATAAAATGTTTTTGAGCAAAGGCTTGCCAGATTTAAACTTAGAAAAGATCCTTTTGAAGAAGCAGCCAAAGTGGACGAAAGAATTACGATGATGGTTAGAGGCATGTGTAAATTATATTCTGAGAAGTTGGTCATTGCAAACAAAGGCATGAAGATGAGTTATAATTTCTTGAGTATAACGCATGCTCGAGGACAAGCATGATTTTAAGTTTGGGGGTGTGATGACATGCAAAAATGCATGTCATCTTAGGCCTTTTACTTAGAATTATGAAGGTTGTTAGGCAGAATATGCGGCAATTATGCTAGGAATTCATGAGAAAGTGAGCTTACGTTGTTCAGCATGATGAATCTCGGCTAACCCATTATTATGCGATATTATGCGTTCAATGTGCTATTTTTGTAGCTAAAACAAGAAGTGGACGCAAACACGGAAACCGAACCACCGCATAGACGACCGCATGCAGAGAAACTCTCCATCGCACAGGCGAACGCGTCGATCAATGCATGGATGTTGCGGTAATCAACCGTATGTGTCCATCGCATGGGAATTGCAGTCGTCAAGCGATTGTGGTCATCGTGT
The DNA here is from genome assembly GCF_027475165.1 of Benincasa hispida. Taxonomy (NCBI): domain Eukaryota; kingdom Viridiplantae; phylum Streptophyta; class Magnoliopsida; order Cucurbitales; family Cucurbitaceae; genus Benincasa; species Benincasa hispida. The sequence continues at coordinate 59,017,634 of NC_143478.1, forward strand.
AGAGTTGCGCTATTAAGAGAATGCGGTCATTGAATGATTGCAGCTACACAATAATGTATACTAATGGGATCAACGCAAGGTTGGTGGAATGAACACATCAATGCATCTACCTCGAGAAAATCATAAGCTGATGCTGACATTTCACCTACCACGCCATTAGTGGCAGAGGTTCAAAAAAGGACTAACGCGCAGAACGTCAGAATCAGAACAGTCCATTAATGCTGTCGGCGATCCAAGCTCTATAAATAGAAGCTACCAAGCAGAATTCCAACTTGTCCGGGGATTACCCTTGCAACCCAAGTTTTTCCCTACGATCTAGATAAAATGCGTGAGAGGAAACTTGAGAGTTCTTCACCTCTTTCATCCATTCTGAGTGACGACCGGAGCCTTCAACCGAAGTTAGATCTCGAGAGAGTTAGCTCCACCGCCAATCCATGGCACCACCGGCAGCCTTGACGCACATCCGCTGGAAGTAAGTCTTTGCTTCCAGCCGGTCATTTCATTTTCCTTTCTTTTCTTATAATGTATTGTATGACATTTTGTGGTTAAGGAATTAATACAATTTGTTTTCAATGCATTTCTCTGTTTCCTTCGAATCCATCTCCATCTTCTTTGCTTTGCATCTTTACTTTCATTGCAAAACTTAGTGAGATTACTTGGGTATCCCATACTTAGTCATGTGGATTAGGGATATGAAGTATGTAGCAACCCACTGAGAGGTGTGCATTGTGTGAGTGTGAGAGTAACCTTATTTTCTTAGTGTGAAGTTGTGGCAACGCCTGTCTATAGGCTAATGCAATGCTTGTCTACATGTGAAGGCAGCAACAACTAACTGCCCGGGAGGGTAAATGGTTGGTCTCATTAAGAAATGTATGCATTGTTCACTAGAGATAGGAACAATCTTAGATCAGTAGAGTTCATGCAGTTACCTTGTCTTATGAGCACTTCATTCATCATTTAGCCATACTTAGGAGAGTAGTTTAAAACCCAAATCTAAGACTCGAGAGAGCGGATTGGAACACATAAGCAAGAATGGGAAACTTAGGGATAAGCTCTGTTTGCTATCACACAGCGTATGCGCCTTACAGATAGGATATTGCATGCGTCCAGGAAGTAGGATAAGGGGTTATGCGGCAGCCATGCTCATGCAACGAGAGCTAGTGAGCTGGTTATGGAGGTTTAGGCAGGCATAGGATTCTCGGTAATATCGCAGATACATCACATACGTCCTAGAGTTAGGTTCACGTGTGTGTAGCATGGTTGCATGACTTGCGTTGACTAAGGTTGCCCTTGCGGTCACTCTTAAGGGTTGAAATGAAAACATCTCCGCATTTTATCTATCTTTCCCATTCGTTTGTTTCATGTCAAGAGTTGTCGTGTTTCTACCTCTCATGCATACTCTCATTGCGTTGTCTGTTAGATAAGAGTAAGAGTAGGATTAACTTAGCAACCCCTCCAACATTCTTTTATTTAAACCACTGCATGCACATCACCGCATTCATTTTGCTACAAGTCCCCGTGTTTGACCTCGGATCACCAAAGAAACTTGCATTCGCATTATACTTGGCGTGAGGGTAAGAAAACTTGTGACAGGACGCTAGTCATCGCATACATTTGTTAACGCATAATCATTCCAACGCAAGACCATCGATGCATGGCTATCAATGCATATCTTAAGAACATGCATCACATATTGTGTCCAAGGGATTTTAGTTGTTGAATAATTTGACTTCTAATTTACCGTCATCACTCACATGTTGTCTTCTTATTGTGTCCAAGGGATTTTAAGGTAGATGGTAACTCTACCTTAAATTGGGTGTTGGATGACTCTTCTTCATCCTCTACCTTCTTCTCCTTTTGCAAAACATCTCCTCTTCCCTAAAGGTGATGTCTCTACTAACTAAGACCTTCCTCTTAATAGGATGCATTTTAAACCCCTTTGCCACCCTCTGTAAAGCCTACAATCATACACTTGACTGCATTTTAAATCCCTTTGCCACCCTCTGTAAAGCCTATAAACCCTACACATCCAAAGACCTTGAAGTTATCTGGGTTAGGAGGATGATTAGTCCACTTTTCCTTAGGGGTAAGCAATTCTAAAGATGTGTGAGGGCACCTATTTAAGGTATACACCATATAGGATCCAGCTTCTGCCCAAAAACTTTGCCCTAAAATAGCATCAGAGAGCAAAATCCTAACCCTTTCCATTATGGTTCTATTTAACCTCTCAGCAACCCCATATTGCTGAGGCGTATACCTCACTGTTCTATGCCTAGTTATACCATTCTCACTACAAAAATTATCAAAGTGTTCATTGCAAAATTCAAGCCCATTATCGGTTCTAAAGTATTTTAACATTTTAGATGTTTGATTTTCTATCATGGCTTTCTATTCGTTAAACATCCCAAAAACATGGTCTTTAGTTTTAAAAAAGTATATCCAGCTCTTCCTAGAAAAATCATCTATAAAGGATAGAAAATACCTTGAGCCACTAAGGCTTGGTATAGGAGATGGTCCCCATTGGTCAGAATGGACATAGTCCAATGCTCCATTGGTGGTGTGCTGAGATTTTGTGAAACTTTGCCTAGTTGCTTTACCTAAAATGCAATGTTCACAAAAAGAAAGGTGCTCACTGATACCTTTGGGCAGGATTCCTTGCTTGGACAGAGCTTGTATCCCTTTCTGACTAATATGGGAGAGTCTTTTGTGCCACAAGTCAGCCTCTGTTAAGCTTGTTGTTGAAACTGTGTAGGAACTTGTCATCATCTCTACTCCTTTCACAATGTAAAGGTCATTGACATTCTCACAACTAACACAACTTTGAAATCCTTCATCACCTCAAGAACTCCACCTTTTCCTCTGCATTCACACCCAATGGAGTCTAACATGCCCAGAGATATCAAGTTTCTCTTGAGCAAAGGCACATGTCTAACATTTCTTAGAAGCTTGATTGATCCATCCTTTAGCTTCAAGGACACTGAACCAACCCTCTTTATCTTACAGGCTTCATTGTTTCCCATGTACATTGATTCTTCATCAAATTTCTTGTAAGTATTAAACCAAAGTTTGAAAGGTGTCATGTGATAGGTATATAAGGTGTCATGTGATAGGTATATTTGGAGTCAAGTACCCAATCATGCTTCCCAAGAGGACTGATTTGGTTGGTTTGATTTCTGGGGGAGGCTAAGGCATCAGAGTAAAAATAGGAACCTTCAACCACTGATGCTTCTGGTTGTTTTCCCTTCTGATCCTTCTCTTTTTCTTGGTTTTTCCTTTCCAGATTGTAGCAATCTCTCATCAGGTGACCTTTCTTCTTGCAGTAATTGCATCTCAACTTGGTCTTAGGTTTGTGTTCTTCACCTGACTGGTTTTTATTCCCCTTATACTTTTTATGCTTGTTCTTCCCCTTGGCAAACAGCTCCTCTGCACTAGGCTACTCTTCTTGACTGACTGAAACTCTAACTTTCTGGTTCTTAATGCTGAAATGATGGCATCAGTGGTGACTGATTCTCTGCCATATTTCAGAGCATTCTTCACCTCTTTATAGGTTTCGGGTAGAAAGTTTAGTAGCATAAAAGCCTTAGACTCGTTGCCAATTTTCTCACCAAGGCTCTTGAACTCTAAGACTATCCTCTTGAATTCATCCAAATTGTCTTAAAGAGGCTTGACAGAATCCATCTTGAACGTAAGAACTTCTCCCTCAGATACATCTTGTTGGGGAGATCCTTGGTGGCAAAAAGACCTTCTAGCTTGACCCACATCTTGTAGGCTATGTCTTGATCAATTACTTGCCTCAAAATACCATCACTAAGATTTAGAACCAGAGTCCCATATGTTGTAAGCTCCATGTCTTCTCTTTCTTGTGCTGATATGGTGGTTGGCAGTGTTGATGGGTCTAAAAGGGCCTTGTGGGCCTTTTGTTATCCAAAATTACTTTGATTTTGGCCTTCCATAGGCCAAAATCACCCTTCCCATCAAACTTCTCAATCTCATACCTTGCAACAGCCATTTCTGATCCGAACGAGTATCGAGTCCCGATTTCTTGAAAATCTTGAAGCTCTAAGAAAAATGACCTTGATGATCTTTAAACGCAATGATACCACAATTGTTGGGTTGATCACTCTTCACAAGTCCCAAATACTCAAGGTCAACGTTGGAGAGATGAAGAAATGGCTCAGAGTTATTATGCCAAATCCTCGATACTTGGAACTCAATGCTCGACTCCTACTTGATCCTCGATAAGAATTCCCTTCTTCGTCTGATAAGTCTCTGTTAAATATTCGATGCAACTCGATGACAATAGAACTAATACTCGATCGTACTCAACAGTTCTTGAACGATACTCGGTGCGACTCGAAGGTGAAAACAATGTACTCGGTGCTACTCGATAACAAAGAATCGATGCCCGATTGACTTGATAATCTGATTACTCGATGTGATTTAAAAGTTAATTGAATGATGTGCAATTTTCTGTAAAAAAAAGTACTCGATTGAACAAGAATGATAAGGGAAAAGGAAGGAGACACAGTGTTTACTTGGTCAGCAAGATTGTCTACATCCACGAGAAGATTTGAATTCTTTTTACTTGATGATGATTGTGTACAGATTTGTTGTTTACAGAAAACTAAGAAAATGATGATAACTATATGATTTGAATTTGAAATCAGTGGTATTTATAAGAATATATCAGTTGACTGTTATACAAGTTAGTTATAAACAAATAAAATCTTAGTTATTTGAGTCAAAGCTTCTTCAAAATGAGATATATAATTACCCATTTTATTGACCTATAGTTGTAGTTATGAACTGTTGCAACACTTTTTGTAGCGGTTTGAACCCCTGGCAAAAGCTATTTTGAGAGGGATATAGCAACATACTTTTAAAAAATGTTGAAAAATGACATCTCACTCTTGTTGTAATAGGTCCTCCTATTGCGACATTTATATGTCTCATGATGCAACAATTTATAAGTTAGTGCAACACTTTATCAACGGATGAAAGTTTACTAACCGCTACAATTGTTGATCTTATAGCAACAATTTTTGAAATATATAGCAATACTTTGTAAGCTCATATACTAGCGGTTGTCAGTTGTTATCAAATGCAACATATTTATAAGAGATACAAGCATTTGGAAACCATCATATTGTAGGATATAATTTGTCAACCGCTATTAATTGATATATAACAACTTTTATAAACGTTGGAAGCATGTCATAACTGTTGTAATAAACTTTTCAAATAGCTGTTATTGCATAAATCTTTGCAGCATTTGCTAAACGACTAATAAAACGGATGCATTCCTATTTTCTTGTAGTGAAACGATTGCTGATTTCATATGTTTATCCGATATTTAAATAATTACATACGTTTGAATGTGATGCGTATATAATTCTGAAATGAAGATCTAAATTGATATAATTAACATAAATTGATTTACTTACCAAAATTTATGGTTTTAATTGATATAATTCTTAGTTTATGATTGTAATATTCATACCATCCAAGATTTTGGGGTTATATGCTTTTGTTTATTCTTATATAAATTAATGTAATATATAATTCTCAAATAAAGAACACCTTATTCTCACAACTAGAGGAATATAAAAGAGAATTATTTTTAAAAATATTAAGCCCCACAAAATTTTAGGAAGATGGTTTTGTTCTAATAGAGAACATATTCCTCTCTACTCTATACATTTTTTTTCTCTCTCTCTAAATTACAGTTAGGATTGTATATCTTACATTAGACAATATTATTGATTTAAAACTAAAAGATTGATCAGAGGAATATATAAAGCATTTTAATTTTATTCTTGGTATAGTGAGTTATCATAATAAATTCAATAATGGGGATAGATAAGATTTCAAAATATTTTTATAAGAAGTATCCATCAATATAAAAATATTTGTGTACTAGAAAAATAAAAATACAAATATTTGTAATTTTGAAAATTACCAAAAAGGCCCTAGTCCTAACAAATGCATGGACATGAGAAGATGTGGTTTGAGTATAAAAGGGAGGTGTGGTAGTGCTAAAATTCTTCATCCCATCTAATATCTCATTTCTTCATCTTTTCTTTTTTCTTCACCAAATTTTGTTTGGAGATACAAACTTATTGGTTTCTTATTTTCCAATCAAGAATTTCTGTCCACCAAATATCAGGTGATTATTTCACTGTTTTACTTTATTTAATGGTCTTTTTATCCATTTAGTCTTGTGTGACACGGTATGTTGAAAGTTATATTGAAAATATTGTAACAATTAATTACTTCGTCACTAGTGAAGTATCACTTTCTCTATTAACGATTTGCCTATCACTTAAATGATCGATTAGAGAGATAATTTTAGCTAAGTACAAAAATATTGATAATATTTATGAATGAAGATATTTATTTAAGGCCTTCAATATATGTCAAATGATGGAAATTTCGAGATCTAAATTTTATGAAAGGTCATGGAAGATATTATTATTGATGAAAGTCTAAAAAAATCATGAAAATTATGGATCTTCGTGAAATTTATTTAAATTAGTATATGAGATGAAGACTTATTTGAATTATAATAAACTATTTCTAATCATTATGTCAAGATAAAATATAATTTTATTAATGATATTATTGTTGTGGATAAAATTAATTACAGATATAATGATTGAGTTTTTAATTTTGTCTTAAATAAACTATAATTCACAAATTTGAATCAACTATTTTGTAGAAAACTAAAATAATCATGAAAATTTGAAGAACATGCTTAAATAATAAACTAAACCTTAATTTGAAATTAAAAAACAATTTTTAATATTCCCATTTATGTAAGAATAGATGTATAAATTTACATGGTTTCAAGTTTTGTTTAGTGATTTGTTATATTTGTATTCTTTAAAAATATACAGTTAATTATTATATATTCCTAAAAATACTATTCATTGTAATTATTCTTAAATTATCTTTTTTTAATTAAAATAATTCCAATATCTATAAAGTAAAAGTGTTCAAATGACCTCAATCTATATTACCCAATCCAAATTATAAGATTTGAATTGAATTAAATTTTTTTTAATTTTTTTGGAGTTGGATTGAATGTTGAGTAGAATTTTTTTTTTTTTTCAAGTTGATCTAAATAGAAGGAAAAAAAGTATCAAAGTTTGTTTTTGTTTAAAGTTTTATAATAGATATCATACAAGGTATAAAGCTCCTTTCTTTCTCAATTATATCTCCACAATTGTAGGCCTGCATAATGGGCCTACCTAGTTCTAAAACTAGGTTGGCCCGACAGTAAAATACGGCCCAGACCTGAACGCGTATATTGGAATGTTAACGACATGTCGTCTACAGTGATGCAAAACGAGAGTGGCCCACATTCTTCGTTTTTGCTCTGTATTCTTTCATTTGGTAGTTAAAAGAAATTGGGTGTGAAATTGAATGGATTCTTCGTTTTGGTTTTGTCAGAAATAGCGTTGAATATGACGGTGGAAGGTGGGTGTCCAACGGAGATGAAAGCGACGTCTAATGGCTTGTTTCAAGGCGATAACCCACTCGATTTCGCCCTGCCTTTGGCCATTCTTCAGATTTGTTTAGTGGTTGTTCTTACTCGTCTTCTTGGTTTGCTTCTCCGACCGATTAGAGAGCCTCGAGTCATCGCCGAGATCGTTGTATGTGTTTTTTATGTTTTTTTTTTCTTTGTATGAACTGTTGCAAGTTATCTATATTTGCAATTAATTAGGCGGCGTTGGTAACTTTTCTATTTTTAAAATTAAAGTTTATTTCGTCTCAATTTGCATATTTCTTTTAATTAAAATTATTGAATTTTTAGTTAAATTTAAAAAATAAAAATAATTTTAAAAACTATTTTTTTAGGTTTTATTTCGCAATCGTTAAGGTCTCATTTGATTATCATTTGGACCTCCTTTGGTAAACATTTCATTTTTTATTTTTGATTTTTTAAAAATTAAATAATTTCTTCGTTGTTTCTTATGAATCTTTATTAAATACAATGATTGAGCTCCAAAAATAAAAATTACTTTTGAAAAACCTTTTTTTTTTTAATTTTGAAAATGTATTAGTTTTTTAAACTATTTATAAAAAAGTGAATAACAAAATAAGAAATTTGAAGGTGGAAGTAGTGTTTATAAACTTAGTTTTCAGACACAAAAATGCCTACCAAACGGAGTCTTGGTTTTTTATTTTTAGTATTTTAAAATTAAGCCTATAAATACTCATTTAATCTCTTAAATTTCTTGCTTTGTCATCCAATTTTTACCAATATTTTTAGCAATCTAGAAAAAAAAATTAAGCTCTCTTACTTAAAGAAAATGAAAAGCATGATAAAAAAACAATAGGAAATAGGCTTAATTTTTCAAAAGTAAAAAATCGAAAACAAAATAGTTACTAAACGATGTCTGAGTTTTTTGTTTTTTATTTGAAAATTAAGTCTATGAAGCATTCTTTCCCTTCTAAATTTCTTGTTTAATTATCTATTTTTTACTAATATTTACAAAAACCAAGTCTTGAATATTTTTTTTAAAAAAATATTTTTATTTTTTTATTTTTTTTATATAATTTGACTAAAAATTCTAACTCTTTTATTTGAAAAGAATAAAAAAATTTAAAAGATAGGCTTCATTTTCAAAGACTAAGGAAACCTAGTTTCCAAAATATGGCCAAAAATCAAGATCATTTAGTAATCATTTGGTTTTTTGTTTTTTGTTTTTTTTTTTTTAATTAAACACATTTCATCCATATTTTTTAGAATGATTTGCATCTTAAATTCTTAGTCAAATTCTAAAAGCAAAATTAACTTTTTTGAAACCTATTTTTTTTAGTTCTCAAAATTTGACTTGGTTTTTTTTTTAAACTAGAGTAAAAAATAAAAAACAAAATGTGAGAATAGTACCCTAATTTTTAAAAACAAATGGTTAGTGTTTAAAGTTGATACTATTATGGTATTTAACTTTGTTATGGTGGATGTTAGGGTGGAATATTACTTGGACCATCAGCGTTAGGTCGTAGCCAGGGATTTCTACAGAGTGTGTTCCCAGAAAAAAGCCTAACCGTGTTGGATACATTAGCTAATATGGGTCTTTTGTTCTTCCTTTTTCTCGTTGGACTTGAGTTAGATCCCAAATCTCTCCGCCGTACCGGAAAGGGCGCAATGGGCATAGCCATCGCCGGAATCACTCTCCCTTTCCTCCTCGGCATCGGTACCTCCTATGTCCTCCGTTCCACCATCTCCAAAGGCGTCCATGGCCCTCCTTTTCTCATCTTCATCGGTGTCTCTCTCTCCATTACTGCTTTTCCCGTCCTCGCTCGTATCCTAGCTGAACTCAACCTCTTAACCACCAACCTTGGCCGCATCGCTATGTCCGCTGCTGCCGTCAACGACGTCGCCGCCTGGATCCTCCTCGCCCTCGCCATTGCACTCTCCGGCACTGGCCGTTCTCCTCTTGTCTCCATCTGGGTTTTCCTCTGTGGCTCTGTTTTTGTCCTGTTTTGCTTCTTCACTCTCCCGCCGGCCTTCCGATGGATCTCCCGCCGTTGCTCCAAAGGCGAACCAGTAAGCGAACTCTACATTTGCGCTACTTTATCCACCGTCTTAGCCGCTGGATTCATCACTGACTTAATCGGAATCCATGCTCTGTTTGGGGCTTTTGTCGTCGGCGTCCTCGTCCCAAAGGACGGCCCACTTGGCGGAGCCCTCGTCGAAAAAGTCGAAGATCTTGTTTCTAGTTTATTCCTCCCTCTCTATTTCGTTTCAAGTGGATTGAAAACGAACATTACTACAATCCAAGGAGCACAATCATGGGGTTTGCTCATTCTAGTAATTTTCACCGCGTGTTTTGGGAAAATCATTGGCACTATCTTGATGGCACTCTTTTGCAAGATGCCACTTCAAGAATCTCTAGCTTTAGGATTCTTAATGAACACCAAAGGGCTTGTGGAACTAATCGTCTTAAACATCGGAAAAGACCGAGAAGTTTTGAATGATCAAACCTTTGCAATTCTGGTTTTAATGGCTGTCATCACAACCTTCTTCACTACTCCAATTGTTATGGCGGTTTACAAGCCGGCCAAGAGGAATAGCAAATCTGAATACACTTATAAGACAATTGAGCGAGATGACTCAAATTCCGAGCTTCGAATTTTGGCTTGCTTTCACTCTATTAATAACATTCCTTCGATTTTGAATTTGATTGAGGTGAGTCGTGGGATGGAGGGTAGTAGTAAGCTTTGTGTTTATGCAATGCATTTGATGGAGCTGACAGAGAGGTCGTCAGCCATTGTTATGGTTCATCGAGCTAGAAAAAATGGAAGACCATTTTGGAACAAAGGAGGTAAGTCAGCTTGTGATCAAATTGGTGTGGCTTTTGAGGCTTTCCAGCAGCTTAGTCGAGTGTCCATACGTCCAATGACTGCCATATCTCGGCTTTCGCATATGCATGAAGATGTGTGCAATAGAGCTGAGAGAAAACGCGCCGCAATTATCATCCTCCCATTCCACAAACACCAAAGGTTTGATATGCCCTAATGCATTTATTTTAACCTCATGTTTGTGCATATCATTCAATTCATCTTGTAACAAACTCTTTTTACTATTTTAAAAAAATATTTTTTTATTTTTTTAAAGTAATTTGAGTGGAGGCACGAAAATGGGTGCATCTTGGAATGTGTCAAAATATTGTTCATATGCATAACAGAACTATTTTGATGCATTCTTGGTCGTGTCTATCTTAAATATTTGAAGTAAAAATAAAAGATACATTGTGACATACTATGATAAGACAATTAAATGTACTAGACAAAAACTCAAATATTTGCCTATGCAAAATAAAGGGAAAAAATCATTGTAGAGAATGGATGAGAGTATATATTAGGTGGTCAAACAATAACTATTTTTTGTACATTTTATTCGGGTTTAAATAATACTTTGGTCCATGTACTTCTAGTTTTGGTTTTTATGCTTTCAAAATGTTCATTTTGGTCTCTATATTTTAAATTTTGGTCCATTTTGGTCCCAACGTTTAGTCTTTGTATTTTAAATTTTGGTTCATTTTGATTCTTAATACTTCTAAAAAGTGATCATTTTTAATCTCGTTATTTTCATTTTTAAATGATCAAAATGGTCATTTTTAAAAAATTAAGCACTAAAATGTACATTCTGAAAGTAGTGGGACTAAAATGAACTAAAGTTGAAAGTTCAGAGACCAAAATAAATTTTTTAACAGTAGAAAGACCAAAATAAACGAAAATCAAAAGTATAAGGACCAAAAGTAGTATTTAATCCTTTTATTTTTAAGTTAACAAACTAATCATTTGATGAGAAGCTAAAAAAATAAAACAATGATTTTTAAAAGGTTAAAGACTAAAATACAGTTTAAAATTTAGGAATCAAGATAAAACATTATTGTCTACATCAATTTTAAAGGATGCTATAGTTGAGATGATTGAAATGGATGGCAGATTTGATGGATCTTTGGAAGCAACAAGAGGTGATTTCCAATGGGTTAATCAAAAAGTTTTGGAACAATCACCATGTTCCATCGGAATCTTGGTTGATAGAGGATTTGGAAATGGGTCTCACATCTGCGCCAGCAACATCTCTTCGACCATAACTGTCTTCTTCTTCGGCGGTCGTGATGATCGTGAAGCTCTAGCCTTCGGTCGGAGAATGGCAGAGCATTCTAGAATAACCTTAAATATCGTACGTTTCCTTCTGAGCTCGAACATGGACGTAGAATCCATTATGGTTGACATGAGCAAAGACGACTGTAAGGGTTCAGCAGTCATGGATCAGAAAATGTTGATGGAATTCAATGGGAAGAAAACCAACAACAAGTCTTTAAGGTATGAAGAGAGGGTAGTGAGCACATTCAACGATGCCATTGAAGTAATAAGAGAGTTCAGTAGATGCAATTTGATATTGGTGGGTCAATCGCCAGAAGGGCAAGTAGTGGAGTGTCTTCGTTTCAAGATCAATGTCGAATGCCCGGAGTTAGGTCCTGTCGGTAGCTTGTTGACATCAATGGAGCTATCAACATCAGCTTCAATCTTGGTTGTAAAACAGTTTCGTGGTCCATTGTTGTCTTCTTCATTCACGTCTACAGAGATGGTATTACCCAAGGAAGATAAGTAGTAACAAAATCCCCTATAAAATTTATAGTATCAAGAGAGTATGAATGCTCTTTCTATTCACTCTTTGCCAAATTAATTTCATTTTTGAATTGATGCAACGTATATCAATATTGAAGAATTATTTATAAAAAAAAATTTATAGTGTGATCATTAGAAGGAGTGTGTACATTCATGGTGTTAGAGATTTTCTATTGTAAACTGTACAGATCGAAAAAAGAGGAACGTTCGGAGCCTATTTGATGGTGTTTCATTTTCTGTTTCTTATTCCTTGTTTTTATTTCTCATTTTTTAAGAAGCAAACTTGCTTGATAATCCATCTCATTTCTTATTTCCAAATTTTGAACAATGTTTCTAAAATTTAGATAAGATTTTAGAATTAAACAACTAAATGTAACCCCCATCTAATAACATTTTCATTTTCCAATTTCCATTTCTTATTTCTTATTTCTTGTTTTTGTTTTCTAGTTTTTAAGAACTAAAAATAGGAATATATTTGGTAACCAACTTATTTTTTGTTATTTGATGAAGAAAAAAAACGAAAACTTATTCGATAACTATTTCTTTTTCATTTTTTTATAGCTTAAATGTAACTTAGTTATATTATATAAAATATTGGGGTAATTGCAAGGTTGTCAAAAAAGAATAATGAAATTACATCCATGGTCTAAATATATGGACTACGTTGATAAATTGGCAAAATAACAACCGCAACCCAATTGAAATAGATGAATGACCAAAATGTCCTCACAATTAAAAATGTGCGATTGCATTCTATTGTCGTTGAATTGTCATCTGATTGTCAATGATACCAATTGCTATCTGATTGATGTTTGATTACTGTCTGATTGATATTTGATATTGACTGTTATCTTATTGCAATCTTATATAGATTGCTAATGATATTGATTTACTATTTGATCGTTGTTAAATTGATATTTGATATTGATTGTTATCTGATTGCTAGTGATACTAATTGCCATTTGATTATTGTTTGATTTCATTTTGATACTAATTGCTAATAATATCGATTATTATTTGATTATTCACTAAATATTATCTTATATAATTTCTATTTGATGATGATTATCAATGATATTGATTGCCATCTAATTGTTGACTGATCATTATTTGATACCAATTCCTAGTGATACTAATTATTATTTGATAATGTTTGTTATCTAATTACTATTTCATTGTTATCTGATGTCGATTGCTAATGATATCAATTACTATCTAATTGTTATCTAATTACTATTTGATACTAATTGTCAATAATACCAATTGTTATTTGATTTCTGTCTAATTACTATCCGATAAGTTATGAAGCCGTAATCCTAAATTATATTATTTAATATTATTTATCTAATTACAACTTTTTTAAGTAGGAAAAAAAGGGAAAGTAATGATTCAAAATTATATTCATAAGTTTGTTGTGCAAATCCCATTGCGAGTTAAAACATTAATGGAGCAATCAACAACATGCCAATAAGGTTCATAATAAATAATCTCTAGAGATAAATCAGGTCTGCAGTTTTGATAAGGGCTCAATGTGTAACGAACCGACCCCCTAGCACTTAAGTTAGGCCGTTACTAAAATACATGCGTGCATGGAACTTAAAACGACACTCTTTTATGTTGAAATAAATGCTAAATAGATAAGGGGAGTTCAAAAGTCTTTTATTAAATGTAAATATTAAAAACAATAATACGGTACCCATAAATAATAAAGGTTAATAAATAAGTATGAAAACACTTCTTAATAATAAGTTTCAAACATCAAAACTGAAAATTTAGCAAAACCATGAAGGAAATCTAAGTCTTATGAGTGGAAGTATAAAAACTAGTCCCAGTGGCTCGATCACAGATTCTGCTTGTCATTCGCCCGTGCGTCCCTAATCTTACCTGAAACAACAACATGAGAAAGAATGAGTATAAAATACTCAGTAAGTAACCCCACTACTAGGGTCAGGCTGGGCATCTATGTCCTCTAGATACCCACCTCTGATGAAACATATAAACTGCTCTAGTTCTCATGGGACACATATGCACATGAAACAAGAAGGAGACTGAGTCCTATCCTACTGTAGTTAAGTATGCCCACTACCTTTGGTGAATCCCGAAGGAGACAGAAATTGGTGAATCTTGAAGGAAACACAAACTGGTAAATCCCGAACGAGACACAAACTGGTGAATCCTAAAGGAAACAAAAACTGGTGAATCCCAAAGGAAACACAAAATCTAATGGGCATCTAACTAATTAGTAAGGACATTTGCACAATCTCAACATCATAATCATCACTGTACGAATCTATGACATACATACAAACCTCAATATCATGGCTCTACAACATACACATATACCTCAACATCATGGTTCTACAACATACATGTATACCTCAACATCATCATATCAAATACAACCATATGGAAGCACATACCATCTCATACTAGCATTCAAGTATCTATGTACATAAATAAATAATTCAGATCTCGTACCAGAACACACTTTGATCATATTATACTATTAGTCTATCATGCTAACATTCTGCCATATCGTACATTTATCATGCTAGCATACATCTAATGTCTGGCCCGTGGGCAATTTCAGTAGTAAGATTACTTACCTTGATATTAGGTCGAACCAAAAAGCAATTGAATCTTTGTGAAATTCTTGAATCCTTAATCAAGCCTAAATATAAACTAAGCATTAAAATTAATAGTTAAGGCCAAATTCCAAACACCCAAATATTACAGAATATTTCCAGATAACCTTACCTAGGTGTGGTCCAATTTGAATTCACCTTCCAAACCTCCAATTTTAAGCCCAAATAATTAGCAAACCAAACTCTTCTTCATCTTGAATGAAATTCTTGAATCAACCTCCTAATCATAATTTGAAATTAGGCTTACATGATTAAAGCTTGAATCAAATACATACTTCACTACAAATGTCTTAAATAAATTATCCATATGTAGCTTCGTCAAAAAATCACTTCCAAATGACTTTACCAAAATTTCTCAACAACCAAAATTAATCCATAAGAGAGTAATCAAAGCATAAAACTTACCAAAACTCGCTAAAACAAACTCCAACTTTACTACACAACACCTCAATACTTTCACAAACTTGAATCCAAAGTTGAAACACAATGGGTATCAACCAATTGATGCCAAAAGTAAATGAGTATTCAAGAATCAACCGAAAACAAACCCAAACGACAAAAATCATACCCAAATCGATAGATCCAGTGATGGCAAAAGCGAACGACGCTTAAGCAGTGGTAGACGGAGGTCATGAAGAAGAAACTGACGCAGCGGCTTTGGGCGGCGTCAGACGAGTTCACGAACGTGAGGAAGAAAATGGGGTGGAGTTTGACTTTTTATTAAAAACAACAACAACAACAACAACAATAATAATAATAAAACAAAAAAGGAAATAAATATAATTACATTTAATTCCTTTCCGTTTTATACTATTAAATTTCTTTCCGTTTCAAAAGAAAATTAATTCCTGCCATTAATTTCCAATTTTTATTTATTTCCAATTTGAATAATTTCACGGCAACAATTAAATTCCTATACTTACACTTAAAATCCAAAATTCCAAAAATACCCTCCAACTAATAACAATTACTAAAATTCCAAATAATAAAGTACTAAAATTACATTATTACTAAAAAATGTGTGGGGTGTTACATTCTTCCCTCCTCAAAGAACTTTCGTCCTCGAAAGTTCATTCTTGAAAAAAAAAAATACTCCGGGGGTGTTACATTCTTCCCTCCTCAAAGAACTTTCGTCCTCGAAAGTTCATTCTTGAAAAAGCTCCAAGTACTGGACCTTCATCTCATCCTCTCACTCTCAGGTAGCCTCATTGAACTGTTTATTTTGCCACAGAACTTTCACAAAAGCAATTTCCCCGCGGCGTAATGTTTTTACCTCTCTGGCGAGGATCTTTATATGCTTCTCCTTGTAGCTCGAGTTTTTATTCAATTGTAAGGGCTCGTAGTCAACTACATGGGACGGGTCTGACACATACTTCCTTAGCATCAAAACATAGAAGACATTATGAACTGAAGATAGTGTTGGGGGCAATGCCAAACGATAAGCTACGGGGCTAACTCGTTCCATGACCTCGAAAGGTCCAATGAATCTCGGACTCAACTTTCCCTTCCTGCCAAACCTTAGAATATCTTTCATGGGTGCCACTTTTAAGAACACTTTCACACTAGTCTCAAATTCCAGGTCCTTACGTCTTACATCGACATAGCTTTTCTGTCTGCTCTGAGCTGGTTGCATACGAGCCCTGATCTTCTGTATTGCCTCATTCGTGGTTTACACCAATTCAGGTCCTAATAACTTCCTCTCACCAACCTCACCCCGATATATTGGAGACTTGCAACTCTTTCCATATAGGGCCTCAAATGGAAATGTACTAGTGGCAGTCTGATAGCTATTATTATATGTGAATTCCATTAAATGCAGGTGAGAGTCCCAACTCGCTGAAAACTCTAGTGCACAAGCGCACAACATATCTTCCAATATCTGGTTCAGACGTTCTATTTGACCATCAGTCTATGGGTGAAAAATTGTACCAAAATCCAATCGAGTACCCAATGCTAACTGGAGACTCTTCAAAAAACTAGATGTAAAACGAGAGTCACTGTTTGACATAGCTGAAACTAGTATCAAAAGAGGTGTGACAACCCCTTCCATATATAACTATGAAACTTAAGATGCTGAAAACCGACAATACTTTAACACACTCAAGCTGAGAACTATGAAAACTGTCGTGAGCTTAAGAAAGTCTTATCCACTAAAAATATATATCTGAGCTTACCATTCTGTCACAGGGAAAACTTCATATGTGTAGTGGAGAAACTGGTCATGCTATATAATGCGTCATCTGAAGATATATACCAGAATAAGTCTGCTCAACTGAATACTACTTCTACTCTAGAAGCACCGACTGTGATGTCTCTCTTAGGGTCTACATGTCTGAGAATAACTCTGTCTAATTAAGTCTCATATTCATGAGAAACTCATCATGAGGCTCTATGCTGTCATGAGCTATAAAACTTGCTTGAGCCATCCTCATATTATTCTTTAAGCTTGAAACAATCACATATCATTACTTAGACCCCGCTGCGAACAAATCCAGAATTCCCCCGAAAATGAGGTTTTGAAGTCCCTGGATGCTAAAGCATAAGTCAATTGATAACACATTTTCATAATCTCATACTAACCATAATTGATCCTTGAAGTCATCTTTTTTAACAATAAAACCTTCTTGATTCATAAGTCCTAGCTTGGATTACGCGTACTCCTTAAAGCTAGTTAACTCATTGCCCATGCAAGAGAATACATACCATCTTATAATGCTCCAAACCCACTTTTAGTAACTTCTTACTATTAACTCAACTTTATTGCCTAGTCTATCCCTTATGCCAATGGTGATATTGGAAGAAGCAACTTACTTACTTTTGTGCATATACCACTTTTGTCTACCTCGAGCTGGATTAAGTTCCTTTTTAAATCAAATTGATGGTCTTGCACACTACATCAAAATCTCTTAAATATTAATAATGCCCTCAATGGTTTACCTCTTAACTAATGAAACTTCGACATACCATGTCAATAGTTCTTGAACATCTACTATACTGGTAACTCCATTTTAGCTTATCCCTTCTCAACCTTTTATTTCGGTAACAGATTCTTGTGTTAAAACAAAGTTCCATACCGATCACCTATGTGAGCTATCTTTCCATCCAACTCATATTCTCCTAAAGTTCTACATGATAATGAGATATTTTTCTTTTACACCAAAACAAAGTCCTTGTAACCCCTCATATCATGCGTCCAAACCATACTTAACTTAGGAGTTTTGACCACATTAAATTCCTTTCTCTTTCCAAAAGAGTAAACTTTCTTGGATACTTTTTTTTTTCCACTTTCCAAGTGGAACATAATCTCTTTACTATATGTTTTATTTAACTCCTCCATAAATCTTATCTCTCTCACTAAGAATTTCCATCTTGTAGAACTCCTCTTTGCCAATTTGCATACGTTTAAACTCTAAAAGACTCTTGTTTCTTCAAATCTGTCTAACTTGGATCTCCTTAACACAATAAGGCTATGGGTTTAGTCTAGGTATACTAAAATAATCCTTCAACCTAAACAAATAACACCTTGCTTTAACCCGTTTAAGTCCAAGGTCATGTCCAACTATTTTAGCTTCCTTTAATGACATCTACCTAGCTAGATATTCCAAAAGAATTCTTTATATCATTACACATATTTTACCTAGTTCATCAAGTCGTAGTATTACCCAAATGATTATGACTTATTAATCCTTTCAAAAATTTCTCTCAAAATGTTTGTTTTTAATATCTGAAAACCATTAATAAATCCATAGTCTTTTTTTTTTCTCTTTCTGATCCATAAAATAATTTTTAACCTTATACTTGAGCACTAGAATGTGTATTTATACTACCACCGATTGCACTATCCAACACAAAACATAACACTAGTCCTTGATCAATTCTTGTCTCGACAATTTTATTCATTGGCTTAAACATTTAAATACCTTCATTCCTAAATTGTCATAACTCTACATAGTTTCATCAACCTTTAACATTGCTGAACTGAGGTATATATTTGTTCGTTTCTAACATAATTTCCATGATATTAACTAGTGCCAAGTGACCTCATTATTTACCCTATTTTATTTTTCTCCTTTTATAGTGTCGTACCTGATAATCCTCTTATAATAACTTCTAACGAGTCACTAACCTAGCATTAGAACATAATTGGTGCATTTAAGATAAACAAATATTTTAATGCACAACTATCTTACAATTGGTAATTGATAAGACGTACCTAGCGATGACGAGGAATCCGTTCATGAGCCATAGGGACAATCTAGACTTGCATAGTAAGTCAGTCTTCAGAACCCAAAACATGGGCTCTGATATCAACTGTAACGACCAAACCACCTAGGACTTAAGTTAGGTTGTTATAAAATACATGCATGCATGGAACTTAAAACGATATTCTTTTATGATGAAATAAATGCTAAATAGATAAGGGGAGTTCAAAAGTCCTTTATTAAATGTAAATATTAAAAATAATAATAGGGTACCCATAAATAATAAAGGTTAATAAATAAGTATGAAAAAAAATTCTTAATAATAAGTTCCAAACATCAAAACTGAAAATTTAGCAAAAATATGAAGGAAATCTAAGTCTTATGAGCGGAAGCATAAAAACTGGTCCCAATGGCTCAATCACGGATTCCGCTTGTCATTCGCCCGCGCGTCTCAAAGCTTACTTGAAACAACAACATGAGAAAGAATGAGTATAAAATACTCAGTAAGTAACCCCACTACTGGGGTCAGGCTGGGCATCTATGTCCTCTAGATACTCACCTCTGGTGAAACATATAAAATACTCTAGTCCTCATGAGACACATATGCACATGAAACAAGAAGGAGGCTGAGTCCTATTCTACTGTAGTTAAGTATGCCCACTACCTCTAGTGAATCCCGAAGGAGACACAAACTAGTGAATCCCGAAGGAAACACAAACTAGTGAATCCCGAAGGAAACACAAACTGGTGAATCCTGAAGAAAACACAAACTGGTGAATCCCGAAGGAAACACAAACTAGTGAATCCCAAAGGAAACACAAACTGGTGAATCCCGAAGGAAACACAAAATCTAATA
This sequence comes from Benincasa hispida, assembly GCF_027475165.1. Classification (NCBI taxonomy): domain Eukaryota; kingdom Viridiplantae; phylum Streptophyta; class Magnoliopsida; order Cucurbitales; family Cucurbitaceae; genus Benincasa; species Benincasa hispida. The sequence goes on from NC_143478.1 coordinate 59,037,487, forward strand.
GGCATCTAACTAATCAGTAAGGACATTTGCATAGTCTCAACATCATAATCATCACTGTACGAATCTATGACATACATACAAACCTCAACATCATGGCTTTACAACATACACATATATCTTAACATCATGGTTCTACAACATACATGTATACCTCAACATCATCATATCAAATACAACCATATGGAAGCACATACTATCTCATACTAGCATTCAAGTGTCTATATACATAAATAAATAATTCAGATCTCGTACCAGAACACACTTTGATCATATTATACTATTATTCTATCATGCTAACATTCTGCCATATCGTACATTTATCATGCTAGCAAACATCTAATGTCTGGCCCGTGGGCAATTTCAGTAGTAAGATTACTTACCTTGATATTAGGTTGAACTAATTGAATCTTTGTGAAATTCTTGAATCCTTAATCAAGCCTAAACAAAACTAAGCTTTAAAATTAATAGTTAAGGCCAAATTCCAAACACCCAAATATTACAGAATATTTCCAGATAACCTTACCTAGGTGTGGTCCAATTTGAATTCACCTTCCAAACCTCCAATTTTAAGCCCAAATAATTAGCAAACCAAACTCTTCTTCATCTTGATTGAAATTCTTGAATCAACCTCCTAATCATAATTTGAAATTAGACTTACATGATTAAACTTGAATCAAATACATACTTCACTACCAATGTCTCAAATAAATTATCCATATGTAGCTTCGTCAAAAAAATCACTTCCAAATGACTTTACCAAAATTTCTCAACAACCAAAATTAATCCATAAGAGGGTAATCAAAGCATAAAACTTACCAAAACTCGCTAAAACAAACTCCAACTTTACTGCACAACACCTCAATACCTTCACAAACTTGAATCCAAAGTTGAAACACAATGGGTATCAACCAATTGATGCCAAAAGTAAATGAATATTCAAGAATCAACCGAAAACAAACCCAAACGGCAGAAATCATACCCAAATCGATAGATCCAGTGACGGCAAAAGCGAACGACGCTTGAGCAGTGGTGGATGGAGGTCATGAAGAAGAAACTGACGCGGCAGCTTCGGGCGGCGTCGGACGGGCTCACAAACGTGAGGAAGAAAAGGGAGTGGGGTTTGACATTTTATAAAAAAACAACAACAATAATAATAACAATAAAAAAAAAGAGGAAATGAATATAATTACATTTAATTCCTTTCCATTTTATACTATTAAATTCCTTTCCGTTTCAAAAGAAAATTAATTCCTGCCATTAATTTCTAATTTCCATTAATTTCCAATTTGAATAATTTCACGCCAACAATTAAATTCTCGCACTTACACTTGAAGTCCAAAATTCCGAAAATTCCCTCCAACTAATAACAATTACTGAAATTCCAAATAATAAAGTTACTGAAATTACATTATTACTAAAAAATGTGCGGGGTGTTACACTATGGGTTCATATAAGAAACAGGCAAAATGAAGGTATCATATAATAATTTCAACAACAAAACAAGAAGAAAAGAGAAAAATATTAAATACGAAATTAGAGTCTTACCTTGGATAGAGAAACTATGTTTACAAGCACAGAGATGAGTTCATAAATCGATTTCAACACATAAAAAGAAGACGATTAATACAGATGGATTGAGGATGAAATCGATGAATCTTTGAGGACATAATCAATGGGGGTTAAAGTAATGGAACGAGAAGAAGGAGAAAGGAGTGACATGTTTAGTTATATGTCTTAAAACTCACAGTTTGTAATGTTAAACATATTCTATTATCAATAAAGATGTCATTGACGTTTATTCAATAAAACTATTATTGAATATGTGAATTTACACTTGTAAAGTCTAAATCCAATAAACCAAAGAACCATGGCTATTATTTGAATACATTAACTTTATGTGGAGACATAAGAATGGATCAAGTTCAATAAATAGGTAAAATGGTCTATTGTATATGAATAACGTTGGGTACCTTATTCTGTTAACACTATCGGATGCGGCCCACCCTGTAATTGTTACAATTTTTTGTAAAGTGCTATAAACGAAGTGATCCAGATTCGTTCATGTATTGACACAAGGAGTGGGGGCGCATTATGCAATAAGTTTGCATAAGATCGGACCAAGAATTAAGTCACTCTTACTTTATCATGTTGTTTACTGTCTAAGACTGACTATTTCAAAGTGATGACCTAAGTAACTTGACCTTAATCCTGAGATAACTATGAACTCCTGTTTATTCGGAATTATCCTTAGATTTGTATGGGCGAGAGTTGGTTCAACAATGCCGGCTCAATAAGCTTCCTATTTCAGGGGTAAGACGGGGTAAATAGCTGGGGACATAGGGTGCAAGACGAAATTCACTCCTACCTGCTTTTAGGGATAGTAGAGAGGTTGTTCACTTAAGTGCTGACTCCGAGTCTTAAACAAGGGGCCCCACCCTCTCAATGGCCAGAGGGGGACGTTAGTGATTGGATCACAAAAAAATTGATCATTGACGATTAGTGGGACTTAAGGAGTAAGATGTAATCTCGGGGGTAAAACAATTTTTGACCCAACTGTTATTATGAACAACTTGTGAAGGGTTAACTTACTTATCATGGTTATATGGAGTGGAGATAATATATCTACAGTGAGGGGACTGCAACTATTAGGCTTTAGTGAAGTGACCCGATAGTTAACAAATGGTGGTTAATTAAGTTAAAGAGTTTAGTCGATTAATCGCGGATCGTTGGAGCCCATGATCTGTAGGTCCATAAGGTCACCCTACTAGCTCATATCGAACTAAACCTTAGAATAGTGTGACGAATGAATTTGAAGTGTTCAAATTCGGGTTTTGAAGCAAAGCGTTAAATATATACGATATATTTAACCTAATTGTGAATTAAACATAAAGACAAAGAAAATAAGATATATTTAAATAAGATTTAAATATCAAGATTATGAATAGAGATTCATATAAATTGGGATTAGTGTTGGATTTAATATTAAATTAAATTAATCAAATTGTTTAATTAATTATTTAATATTAATTTAATTTTAAAATTGGTTATTATAATAAATTTTTTAAATTAAATGGATTTGGTCAAAATTGCATTGAAAGTCAAATTGTTGACTAGGTAGAAAATGCAATGGAAATCAAATTGTTGACTTTTGATTTTTGAAAGTCAAAAAGTAAAATTTGTTGACTTTGGACTTTGAGAGTCAAACTTTGACCAAGTTAGTAGAAAGATCCAACATTTGTGAGTGAGAAATGCCAACTTTTGCATGGCTAAGTGTTGTCTGCATTTGAAGACATTTGTCTCACTAAATCCCACTTTGAGTTAGTGGATTTTTTAGTGTCAAATTCTCATCAAACTCAAAGTTGCATGTTTGCATGTAATGGTCTTTAAAAGGGAGTGTTTAATGCTTATGAAAAACTCTTGGCCATAGTGGAATTGGATGAGATTATGTGATAATCTCATTGCAATTTCCTCTTAAAATTTTAGCTTTTTCCTCTCAAAATTAGTCATTCACCGGATCCCACCATCCTGTTCTAAGACTGGAGAATAGTCGGGAAGACTCTCATGGTGGTCTACAAATTGTTCGTGAGGAGATTGGAGCTGGTTCGGAGAAGATTTTCAAAGACTATAAAGCTTGTATTCTTTTTCCCCTTTTACTTGTTTTATTGCATGCATGCTTATCTTTATAATTAATCTAATTATAGTACTTTAGATCTGTTTTGAACGATATCTTACCGAAGAGTTCCATGAGTACATTCGGATCGTCCGATCTCAAAGTGACCGACATACAACAATTTACATTCAAACGCACAGTTATGCAAACAAATCTTCATTAACGGCATGCTATGAACAATAAAATAACAAGGGAAAGAGTGCCATACCAGTTAAAGACATTCTTCAAACTTCAGCACTCAAAGCAGTGGAAAACCTCCATGCAATCTACCAACTGATGGAACACAAGACATACGCAGCGGAAAAATGACCTAATTACACTCTAATTGCATTTAATTTAAAGGAAAATAGCATGCAAAAAGTAGGGAAAATAGTAATAAAAAAATTACCTTTGAAGCTCCCGAAAACCACTTTTCCTCACTGAATCTCGATCCGAATTCTTCCAGACCACCACTAGAGTTAACCTACTATCCTCTGGACTCGAAACCAGATTGTGGGACCCGGTGGATGAAGAAACCGAGAGAGAGAAAGAGATGGAAAAAGAAAATGGAATTGGGGTAGGGTTTGGGTTTTTTTTCCAGCCCAATTTTGAAAACAAAATTGGCAAAATGTCAAAACCTTTTTCATCCAAATTGAAAGCCCAATTTATAGAAAAAACAAAGCAACAATTGTATGAAATAAATTCATAAAAATCCAACACCTATAATCCACTATCTTAGTGGGCTTAATGTCTCCACTATAAGCTAACACTTAGCCCACTATTTTGTTAGTGGAATTATCCAACAAAAGTTTGGATTTTCTCATTACCTTTAGTCAAAGGGCAAAATACTCATTTGATCAAAGTCAAACTTTGACCAAAAAATCAATATTTTGACTTTTTATGATTTTTTCCATGTTGACTAATTTTGACCTCTCGAGAATGAATCCACATTCATTTTCTCAAAATTAAAATCACATTTGAATATAAGGTCGGTCAAATTTTGACTTTTCTAAGTCAAAAGTCAACTCTTTGACTTTTTACATCTTTGACCATTTCCATTATTTTCGAGCTTCCGAATATGAACGTATTCATATTCTTGATATTTAAATCACATTTAAATATTAAAGCTATATCTATAAACTGAAAAACCGACCACTATATCACATATACTTGTCGGTTTCTCTCTTTTCACCTAATTCGAACAATTTGAATTATTCTATCATACTGTTCTAAGTTTATTCCATATGAGCTAGTAGAGGAACCTAATGGACCTACAGATCATGGGCTCCAACAATCCGAGATTAATCGGTAAAACTCTTTAACTTAATTAATCAATATTTGTTAACTAATGGGTCATTCCACTAAAGTCCCGTAGTTACACTCCCCTCACTGTAGATATATTTCTGTCCAATTGATATAACCATAATCAGTAAGCTAATCCTTCACAGGTTTTTCGTAATCTCGACTGGGTCATAAAAACCGTTTTACCCCCAAGACTACATCTTGTTCCTTAAGTTCCACTGATCCTCTAATGAACAATTGGTTTAAGGTCCAACCTATAAACTGAATCCCTCTCGGGCCAAGGAGAGGGTGGGGCCCCTTGTTCAAGACCTGAATTGAGTACTAAAGGGAACAACCTATCTACTATCCCTATAACAAGTAGGAATGAATTCCGTCTTGTACTCTATGTTCCCAGCTATCCACCTGATCTTACCTTTGAAATGGGAGGCTTATTGGGCCAGCGATATTGAGCTGCCCTCACCTATGCAGATCTAAGGATAATTCTGAGTGAACAGGATTTCGTAGTTAGCTCAGGATTAAGATTAAGTTACCTAGGTCATCAATTAACGAAATAGTCAGTTTTATACATAAAACGGTGTTTAGAACGTAAAAAGTGACTATTTCATGGTTCAGTCTTATGTAAACTCTTTACATAGGATACCCCCACTCATATATCTCTATATGAACGATTCAAGATCACATCGTTTGTACAGACTACAAAGTGGGCCGCATCTATAGTGTCCCCAGAACAAGGCGCCCAACCTTATTCATATACTATAGACCATTTTGGCTATATATTTGAACTTGATCCATATTTATGTCACTACATAAAGTTCAAACTACATTAAATAGTCTCAAGACTTTAGTTTACTGGATTCAAGATTACAATTTCAATAACAACTTTATCGAAAAACAAAACAGAATATGTTTATTAATTTACAAACTACGAGTTTTAGGACATAAAATCCAACACCAACGCCCAGCAAAAACATCGACTACAGCAACACGAACAACCGCAAACTCACAACTACAACGAGGACGACACCACCAGAAAAGAGCCCGGGTATTCTCGGAGTGAGAACCCAAAGTGTGGTCTTTGCTGAATTTTGTAGGGGAAGGAGGAAACATGGATCGTGTAGGCAATAAGCAAGTGGGGGGGAAAAAGGCTATCGCATAGCACGATGCTTATCGTTTAGGAGAAGCTACACGATTGTGTAGATTTTACTGAACGATCGTTTAGGAAATGGTACATGATCGTTTAGCAAAATCGACACACTATACGAATGTTATGCGATCGTGTAGGAACTAGTGTGCGATCATTTAGGCATTTGGTGGAGGATCGTCTAGGCGGAGAGGAGCTATCGTATAGGCTATTGAAATGCTTAAGCGATCGTTTAGCTTTCACAGCGTGCTCTCCTCTTTCTTTTGGACAATTGATGAACGATCGATTCAAAAAATGAAACCATTTCATTTTTATTTCATCGGTTACAATAATCGACTCATTCCCACTAACTGATGGCTTGTGATTATGTGGTGGAAATATGGATGATATGCATTGATTGATTTGTGTTGTGCACTCAAGTTTCCCCAGCGAAATTCAAGGGTAAATTCCCTGAGTTTCCTGGTAAGTCTAGGGTCGAACATAGGGACTTGTGAAAATAGATTGCGTTCGTAATTTTGATGAAAACTTTGCGGTAACTGGGAAAATAAATAAAGTGTTTGGTTTGTTGATTATGTTGATTAAAGATAAATAAAAAATTCGGCGGAGTTTGAAAAGAGTTGGTAAACGGGAAATGCGATGAATATGCGGTGAATGGGTTGAGAAGGGTTTCGGCTAACACTCCCTAGAATGCATCCATGCTTGTGATCATGCAACATGCATACAACAGTAAACCACCTCTCGAAGCAAATACCACGACTTCTAAAGCTAGAACGCATGCAATATATATGTGATAAGTCTACAGGGTTTACACATAAACCTCTATTTCTATTTATGCAGTGACAACATGACAACCACACAAATATGCAACCACATAATATCATTCCCATCTTTAGGATGCATGCGATGCATGTTGACAAATAGAGCTTTTCTCTAAATCCCTATCTCTTGTCTATGCAGTTCTAATCTTACTCTCTCGAGTCTAGATTCTAACCTAGCTCTCTCGAGACATTAGGTTCTTTCTTTAGGCTCTCTCTTGAGTAACTCAAATGGGTATTTTGCACAGCATAAAAGTAGACAATCGCATGTAATGAACTTCCTAGGTCATGTTAGCTTAGTTCTTCTCAACCCATTCTACTAGTTTAACTACATATGCGTATTAAGAGAATGAGCAGATGTGAAAATAGAACTTCCATTGAATAGATATGAAGATGAAGTACAAAATAACAATGCAAGTTTAATAACGAGCCTAGTAGCAATTTCTTGCTACCAGGCATTTACACTGTTTCTACTCATGCTTTAAAGATAATCTCGCTCTCGCGAGAGTCGGTCCGCTCTCTGCTCTCACGCCCCAAGGTTCTCTCTCGAGTTGCCCTAGGCGATCTCCGGCGCCACCACTCTTCTCTTGCTCCGCCTTAAAATGGAAAGGAAATTATGAACAGAAGCAACTGGTTAACTCGTCAACCAATCAACCCCTTTTCTGAAGAATGCCCTTGGTATTTATAGAGCATCCATGGTGAAAGGCGGCTTCTCTCTCCTGGTTGTACGGATGAGACAACTTTAATTCTTGACTAATGCGCTGGATAATTGTCACTGATAACGTTGAATGTACTTTGTGACCATTATCGGCTGTCAACTTAATTTGGATCCGACTGTCATCAGCTTTCTGTCCTATCGCTCTAAGTTATCTTTTCACCCCGATGCGCTCACCATGTTGCACTGACCAAGTTGCGGCGATCCTTCTCGGGTGAATGTTTGCGAGCACGATCAACGCAAAGCCTTGCGGTGAAGTTGCGCTCGACCACTAATTTCCTATGATCGCAATCTTTGCATTGCGTTAACGCATATTCTGCACAAAAATATAAAGATCAACTGTTCTAATGCGTTGGACGCATGCAACTGCAATATTATAGAATTTATGCTTAATGGACGCAATTTAACATATTTCATCAATGCAATCCAACATTGTTTAAGAACTTAGCACTATGATAACATGCATTTCTGTTCGTTATCACACCCTCAAATTTAAACAATGCTTGTCCTCAAGCATAAGCTAAAGATTTCTTTAGCAAGTCAACTGCAAAGTTCTTTTCCTAGATTTCTCAAGAATACTTCGTTCAAATCCTATATACCTGAATTTCCTTATGTCTTATTCAAGTCTCTTCTTAAAATATTTCTAAGACATAGGGACTGCAAGCTTAACTTTCAAAAGGACTTTACGAAATTTCGGAACATCGCATGATTTATTTCAAAAAGAAAGTTTTTCTATTGGGGTGTCAAATGATTTTATCCTTGCACAAAAATTTTCTTCATTGCTATTTTTTTCTGACCTTGCGCTGATACGAGTGCCTTGCCTTCGCTTTGGCTTGCCCCTACGTGTGTCATGCGGACATCCAACTACGAGCAATGCACTCTTTCTTAAACTAAACTCATACCAATTTGGCAGTAGAGCTACAGTCATTAATTTATGCATTGATTCTGGTGACTTACTTTCGTTTTGGTTTGCCTCCATGTGTGTCATGCGGACATCCAACTACAGGTAAGTGCCTTTCACAACTTAATTCTTATCAACATGGGTTTCCCATTGCGTTGATAGTGGAGTTGTTATTCTCAAAATGTTTTTTTTTTTTATAAATAGCAAGGTCGGAAACAAATACCCCACCCCCAAATTTAAAATGCGGCAATGTCCTCATTGCCAAAAGATTAAAATAAGTCATGCGATGGTCATAGAATGCGTTATAAAGAGAGTTTGAAAGAAAGCTAGCAAACCCCTAACTTCTAGAAATATTTCAGGAGATGACTATCTTAAGATTAAGTTGACTCTGATATATACAAAAGACATAGAAGCATATTTGTCGTCATTGAAATCATAATTGGCAAAGAAACAGAATGCGGTAACTCATTAAATTTATCTATGTCAAATGATTGCGGTGATCAAAGAGGATGCGGTGATAAAATTTTGAAAACTAAAATGCAATATGATAGCGTAAAATTTAAAATAAAGATAAGGAAGAATACACCCCCAAATTTTGCACTGTCGCCCGCATGGTATTGACGCATCCATCTTTGCGGCGATCTATCTTCTTTGGGTTGCGGTGATGGAGTAAGAAAAGTACTTTGTCGCGTAACATTGCCGCAATCCAGAGCCTCGATCATTGCAAGAAAATAGAGAGAGGGTCAAATTATTTTAAACAAAATAAAACTCATTATCGCATTTTTTTTTATAATAGAAGATAGTAAAATAAGGATAGGGAAATATTGAAAGGATAAAGTGAAAATTCAGAATAATGGAGAAGAGTTGAAGAATTAATGTTCCCCAAAACTTGCGTCCCTGAAAGATTGTGATCATTTGATAACGCAGGGACCACCTACTTCCTTCTTTATTCAAAGTTCTTTTAGTTCTACGTAGTCGACTTGGCGATGCCAACCTTTTCCATGACATGCCTTTACTCACTGCCCATTGACTTTGAATATGTTGGTTCCGTCATCATTTGATAAATCAACTACACTATGCGGGAATACTTGTTTGATTATGAACGGTCTGGACCAACGTGACTTTAGCTTTCCCGGGAAGAGTCACAGATGAGAGTTGAAGAGCAAGACTTTTTGCCCCAAGACTTTTTGCCCAACTTGAAGGTTCTTACTACATATGCGTTGATCATGCCAGCGCTTGGTGCGCTCTTTATAAATCTTTGCATTTCCATATGCATTGTTCCTTCATTCTTCTAGCTCAACCAGTTGCATTTTCCGCGCTTCCCCTGCCTTCTTCAAATAAAAATTCAGCTTCTTTACCGCTCACAATGCCTTATACTCCAGCTCCAAAGGCAAATGGCACGCCTTACCAAATACCAGCGCATAGGGGGATATACCTATGGGTGTTTTAAATGCGGTCCGATATGCCCACAACATCGTCAAGCTTTGTTGCCCAGTCTTTCTGTAAAGGCTTTACTACCTTCTCAAGTATCAACTTAATTTCGCGATTGGACACTTTAGCCTGACCATTCGTTTGCGGATGGTATGTAATGGCCATTTTGTGGAGGTTATTGTACTTGCGCAGCAGCTCCTTAATATTATGATTGATAAAGTGGGATCCTTCATCACTTATGATGGCACAAGGAGTGCCAAAATGAGTGAAAATATATTTCTTCGGGAATTGGGAGACTACCGCCGCATCACTTGTGGCGCATGCTATTGCCTCTACCCACTTGGAGACATAATCGACGGCTAATAAAATATAGTGTTTACCGTTCGAAGGAGGGAATGGTCCCATGAAATCAATCCCCCATACGTCAAATAATTCCAGCTCCAAGATAGTGTTCATTGGCATTGCGTTCTTCCATGAAATGTTTCCTGTGCGTTGACACCAATCACATTTCATTGCGTAGTCAGCCGCATCCTTGAATAATGTAGGCCAAAAGAATCCACTTTGCAAAACTTTGGCTACGGTGCGCTGCCCTCCAAAGTGCCCACCATATGGTGAGTCGTGGCATTGTGACAATATGTGTGGTTGAGCAGCGTTTGGTACGCATAATCGAATAATCTGGTCTACACCTCTTCTATATAGATTCAGCTCATCCCAATAATAGTGTCTGCATTCATTTTGAGCTTCTTCTGTTGATGATAGGTGTAATCTTCAGGAAATTGCTCACAAACCAAATAATTAACGATGTTCGCATACCAGGGCAATTCTTCAATGTGGAACAGCTGCTCATTCGGGAACATGGCACTCACTTTGGTCTCATTGCGGTCAACTTAAGGATTTTCCATTCTAGACAAATGATCCGCAATCTGATTCTCTGTCCCTTTCCGGTCAATTATTTCGATATCAAATTCTTCAAGGACGAGAACCCATCTGATCAATCTCGACTTTGCGTCCTTCTTTGTCATTAAATATTTGATTGCAAAGTGATCAGTGTGGATGAGTACCTTGGTTCCCAACAGATATGCCCGTAATTTTTCCAACGTAAAAATCACAGCCAGGAGCTCTTTCTCTGTGGTGGTATAATTTATTTGAGCAGGGTTCAGTGTCTTACTTGAATATGTGATGGGATGCAAAATTATTTTTCTCTTTTACACTAAAGCTGCTCCCATCGCATACCCGCTTGCGTCGCACATGATTTCAAATGGCAATGTCTAGTCCGACGCAATCAGTATGGGTGCGGTAATCAGCGCATCTTTTAAAACTCTAAATGCATTGAGGCAGTTGTTTTCGAACTCAAACTCTCTGTCAAACTCTAGCATCGCACTCAATGGTCGTGCAATCATAGAAAAGTCCTTGATAAATCGTCTATAAAATTCAGCATGCCCCAAGATGCTTCACTCATCCTTTACGCTGGTTGGAGGTGGAAGCTTTTCAATTGCATCAATCTTTCCTTTGTCCACCTCTAATCCATCCCGAGAGACTTTATGTCCCAACACTATACCCTCTTTCACCATGAAATGACATTTTTCCCATTTGAGCACCAAATTCGTCTCATCACATCTCTTCAGAATTTTCTCTAAGTTGGCTAGGCAGACTTCATAAGTGTTCCCATAAACTGAGAATTCGTCCATAAATATTTCCACTGAATCCTCTAGATAATCTGAAAAGATCGCCATCATGCACCTTTGGAACGTGCTCCGCGCATTGTAGAGGCCAAACAGCATGCGGTGAAAAGTGAATGTCCCATATAGGTAGGTGAATGTGGTCTTGTCTTGATCTTCAGAAGCTATCATGATTTGACTGTATCCAGCATACCCATCCAAGAAGCAGTAAAAATCATTCCCTGCTAGTCGGTCCAGCATGTGATCAATAAAGGGCAGAGGGAAATGATCTTTCTTTGTGGCTGCATTCAGCTTGCGGTAGTCCATGCATATGCGCCATCCAGTGATGGTCCTTTGTTGTATTAATTCGTTGTTCTCATTTGGGACTACCGTCATTCCGCCCTTCTTCGGCACAAATTACACGGGGCTGACCCACGTGCTATCTGCTATGGGATAGATAATGCCCGCATCTAGCCACTTGATAATCTCTTTTTTGATGACCTTCTTCATCGTAGGGTTGAGTCTGTGTTGATTTTCAATTGTTGCTTTATGGTCGTCTTCAAGACGAATGTGGTGTATATAGTACGCGGGGCTAATTCGGCTGATGTCAGAGAAGGTCCAGCCAAATGATTGTACATGTTTCTTGAGAATGCTCATTAATGCATTCTTCTGTTCTTTGTTGAGCGTAAAGGAAATGATCACTGGCAGCTTCTCATTCTGCCCCAGAAATGCGTACTTCAAATGGGTTGGTAGGTCTTCAATTTAAGTGTTGGTGGTTCCACCAGGGAAGGTTGCGTTGTTTTTTGCTCTTCTTTTGCCTCTACTTCTTGCATTGCGATCATTTCTTCTTCTTTGTTTGTTTTTGCTATGATCGCATTGCAGACAGCAACGGATGCGTTGGCATCCTCTTCTTCACACTCTTCATCAGACTTTTTTCTTCAATCAAATTCAGGTCATCATTAGGATCTTTCAGGTCTTCTTCATCCGGGAATTTCATGGCACGAATTATATTAAATTTGAGCTTCTGTCCGTTAATACTAAAAGTGATTTCTCCCTTGTGCACATCAATTTGAGCACGACTCGTTGATAGAAAAGGTCGCCCCATAATGATGGGCACATCTTTGTCGGCCTCGTAGTCTAAAATGATGAAATAAGCTGGCAAAATAAATTTATCAATCGTGATTAGCACATCCTTCACCTTACCTTCTAGATGAACCAGAGATCTGTCAGCCAATTGGAGAGTCACTGATGTGGGCATAAGTTGCCCCACATTTAATTGTCTAAAAATTGACAGCGGCATCAAATTTATGCTGGCCCCCAAGTCACACAGGGCGTACCCAATATAGAATCCCCCTATGGAGCAAGGAATAGTGAAGGTCCCAGGATCGCTCATCTTCATTGGGATAATTGATTTGGAACTTTGTATTAATGCCACCATGGCAAATTTTCCAGTGCCCCTCTTCTTAGTTACCATGTCCTTCAGAAACTTGGCGTAGGCAGGCATTTCCTCAATTGCTTTACTGAAAGAAATGTTAACATGTAATTACTTTAACATAGATAAGAAGCGTTGGTACTATACCTCTTCGTTTTTCTTCTTCCTTATTCTCTGTGGGAAGGGTGGTAACTGGACTTTCACGGTTCCCGTTTCATTAGGCTTCGAGGTTGACGCAACCTCCGTTTCTACTATTTCATTTTTTCTTTCTTCTTGCGTTACCACAATCTTAGGCTCAGTTGCGATGGGAGTTGTTCTACTATGCTCCATCTTTTCTCCCTCCACAGTCTTTCCACTACGCAATGTCACGAACTGACATTGCTCCTTACTTGATCCCCCCGAGTTGCATGGATGTTCGGTTGAACTTGGCAGCGCCCCTTGCGGTTTACTTTTCAGCTCACTTGCAATTTGGTCCATTTGCAATTCGAGGTTGCGGATAGACGTGGCCTAACTTTGAAGCACCGTCTCGTTTTTCTCTATATATTACTTCAATAGGCTCTCCAAAGAAGAGGATTGCGGTGGTTGTTGTGAGCTACTTGTTTGATTGCTCGGTTGACTGTTGTTGCGTTGAAAGAATCCTGGTGGCCCTTCTTTTTGCGCCACAAGTTGAAAATTTTGTTGTTGATTCTTCCAAGCAAAATTGGGGTGGTTTCTCCATCCGGGGTTGTAAGTATTTGAAAATGGATTATTTTTCACAAAGTATACAGGTTGTGGATTTTGTGCGCAATCTTCCATCGCATGCCCATCACCATAAGTTGCACACCTTGTGGTGTTTTGACTACTTGCGTTGATTTGGCCACTTTGCGGTGTTGGGCTGCTGATCGCCATTCCTTGGATCAAATTCATCATTGCGGTCATTTGGTTTTGTAATGAAGTAATAGCACCATTGTTTGTGTCAGAGTCTTTAAGTCTCAATCTCTGGTCACTCTCTCTCTAGTCTTCATGGTTCTTGGAAATGTGATCCAGAATATTCTTCGCCTCATCGTAAGTCTTATCAAGTAGATCACCAGTGGCTGTCGCATTGGCAGCAGTCTGTGAAGCGGAATTCAAATCATGACAGAAAATCTTCATTTGAAGGCAGTCTGGTAACCCATTATGCGGACAATCCCGGACCAACCTTTTAAATCTCGCCCAAGCATCGCTGAGCGATTCGTCCAGATGTTGTTCAAAATTTGTAATAAGCTTCCTTTGTCTTGCATTCTCGATAGGTGGAAAATACTTCTTCATAAATTTCTCCACTACTTGCTCCCAAGAAGTGATCTCTCCTAGTTCGAGCGAATATGCCCATTTCCTAGCCTGATCACAGAGAGAAAATGGGAACAACGTTAGTCGAACTTCTTCAGCAGAGATGTTCGGGAACAAAAAAGTATTGTAGATTTCAATTAAACTTCAGAGGTAAGCGTGCGGATCCTCGCCACGCCTTCCTCCGAATTGACCTGCAGTCTAGATCATCTGCAGCATCACCGGTTTCATTTCAAATCTACTTCCGTCGAGGGCAACCCTCATGTTTTCTGAAGAGAAATCATAGAGATTTGGCGATGTATAGTCCCTAATGGACCTATTTCGATCATTTGCCAATAGAATCGGAATCGCCATGACGTTATTATCATTTGGTGCTCCATTTCCAGGCTGCTCCGCCATTTCTTCTTTATCGGATTGTGGTTTTTGTTGGTGGTCTCTCAGCCTTCTTCAAAACGTTCTCTCAGTCTCTGGGTCATAATTCGCTAGAGATTGAGAGTCTCCAAAGAAATCAAGAAAATTACCGTTAACAAAATATTTTTGCCGAAGTCCCCTTCAACAGTGCCAAAAACTTGATGGCTCGTTATTATGTGGTGGAAATATGGATGATATGCGTTGATTGATTTGCGTTGTGCACTTAAGTTTCCCCAGCGACATTCATGTGTAAATTCCTCTTAGTTTCCTGGTAAGTCCAAGGTCGAACATAGGGACTTGTGAAAATAGATTGCGTTGGTAATTTTGATGAAAACTTTGGGGTAACCGGGTAATTAGATAAAGTGTTTGGTTTGTTGATTACGTTGATTAAAGATAAATAACAAATGTGGCGGAGTTTGAAAAGAGTTGGTAAACGGGAAATGCGATGAATATGCGGTGAACGGCTTGAGAAGGGTCTTGGCTAACAATCCCTAGAATGCATCCATGCTTGCGATCATGCAACATGCATACAACAGTAAACCACCTCTCAGCGCGAATACCACGGCTTCTAAAGCTAGAACGCATGCAATATATATGTGATAAGTCTACAGGGTTTACACATAAACCTCTATTTCTATTTATGCGATGACAACATGAAAACCACATAAATATGCGACCACATAATATCATTCCATCTCTAGGATGCATGCGATGCAAGTTGACAAACAGAGCTTTTCTCTAAATCCCTATCTCTTGTCTATGTAGTTCTAATCTTGCTCTCTTGAGTTTAGATTCTAACCTAGCTCTCTCTAGACATTAGTTTCTTTCTTTAGGCTCTCTCTTGAGTAACTCAAATGGGTATTTTGCACAGCATAAAAGTAGACAATCGCACGCAATGAACTTCCTAGGTCATGTTAGCTTAGTTCTTCTCAACCCATTCTACTAGTTTAGCTACTCATGCGTATTAAGAGAGTGGGAAGATGTAGAAATAGAACTTCCATTGAATTGGTATGAAGATGAAGTACAAATAACAATGCAAGTTTCATAAAGAGCCTGGTAGCAATTTCTTGCTGCTAGGCGTTTACAGTGTTTCTACTCGTGCTCTAAAGATAATCTCACTCTCGCGAGAGTTGGCCCACTCTCTGCTCTTACGCCACAAGGTTCTCTCTCGAGTTTCCTTGGGCGATCTCCGGCGCCACCACTCTTCTCTTGCTCTGCCTTAAAATGGAAAGGAAATTATGAACAGAAACAACTGGTTAACTCGTCAACCGATCAACCTCTTATCTGAAGAATGCCCTTGGTATTTATAGAGAATCCATGATGAAAGGCGGCTTCTCTCTCCTGGTTGTACAGATGGGACAACTTTAATTCTTGACTGATGTGTCGGATAATTGTCACCGATAAACCTGAATGTACTTTGTGACCGTTATCGACTGTCAACTTAATTTGGATCCAATGGTCATCAGCTTTTTGTCCCATCACTCTTAATTATCCTTTCATCCGAATGCGCTCACCATGTTGTGCTGACCAAGTTGCGGCAATCCTTCTCGAGCGAATGTTTGCGAGCACGATCAACGCAAAGCCTTGCGGTGAAGTTGCGCTCGACCATTGATTTCCTATGATCGCAATCTTTGCATCGTGTTAACGCATATTCTACACAAAAAATATAAAGAACAACTGTTCAAATGCGTTGGAAGCATGCAACTGCAATATTATAAAATTTATGCTTAATGGATGGAATTTAACATATTTCATCAACACAATTCAACATTGTTTAAGAACTTAGCACTATGATAACGTGCATTTCTGCCCATTTCACTAACCGACGTCCAAACGTGAAAATTTGCTTAACTATCATATAATTAACTAATTAATTAATAAATAAATATAATCATGTTATATTTTTAATCTATAGTTTGATTTCACATATCTACTATCGTATTTTCTCCTCTACTAGATATAAATCATATTATATCTAATTTCCTCCAAAATAATGTATCTCATATATTTAGCCAATTATATCATATATAATTAACCAGTCCAATTATATCATATATAATCGAACTTCCTCTTGTAAATTGAACATTTCAAATTAACCCAAACACTGGTTCTCGAATTTATCCAAGCTACCCAGAGGACCTAATGGACCTGTGGCTCGAAGCTCTAACGGTCTGTGAATAGCTAACTAAACTCTTTAGCCACGAGATCCACCATCCGTTAACTGTTAGGCATTCCACTAAAGACCAACAACTGAATTCTTCTTACCACAGATATATTTCTGTGTCCATCAGATATAACCAACATGAGTACGATGACTCTTCACAGATGCTCGTAAGTACAGCTAGGCCAAATTAATGTTTTTCCCCTGTAGTTATATCTCACTCCTTAAGTACCACTGATTCCACTAATGAACAATACAACATAGTCCAACTATGTGTGAACACCTCTCGAGCCAAGAGAAGGGGTGTGATGCCACATCGTTCAAGCCTTGAAATCAGCCCTTAAGGGAGCTATCTATCTACTTACCTCTGTCTCGGGGAAGGAATGAATTTCATCTTGTGTAGCTGAGTTCCCAACTCCCAAATCAGATGAATTGCCAAAATGATAGGTTTGAATCGGCGATTTGGCCACTTGCACCCATACAAATCAAAGGACTGCCCTCAATAGCAAGAGTTCCCAACTCACTCAGGATTGAGATCATGTTACTTATGGTTATCTTAGTGAAGTGAAGTCTCTATCATGAGTGGTGTTATATAACGAGACTTTAACACTTCGTGGTCAGGTCTTATAAAAACCCTTTATATAGGATGCCCCCGCTCACATGTCCCCAACACGAATGATCAAGATCAGACCATTTGTGACAAGTTACAACACTTGTGATCATTCCACAAAGCGGGCTACATCCGTAGCGTTACCAGGATAAGATTTCCCTCCTATATCCATATACTATAGACCATTTTGGTTATCACTCAAGACATGATCCACTTTTATATCACCACATACATGCTTGAGTCACATACAGATATCCAGGAATTTTATGTTTATTGGTTTGTGGTAAAACAAATAAAACAAGCAACTCAGCAAAAATACAAGATGTGAAGTAAATATCATATATTAATAACACAAGCGTTCATACAAACTGTTTACAAACTATAGGACACGAGACTTTAGGGCATCAACCCCAACATGTTTTTCTTTCGTTGCGCATGTGTTCGTTCCATCATGACGAAAGGCGAGGGATGGAGGGTGATCGGAGCACTTGCAGCAGGTGGAACATTTGACCTACATCTCTGTCGGTATTGGCAATGAGGAGGTTCTAGAAATGGGTGTCAAGACGGAGGTTGATAGAGTACTAGGTGGAGCTTGCAAAGGTTCCAAAGATGAGAACGAATTTAAGAGTAGGGTTGGGGTAAGAATAGACTAAAAGGGGAAAGAAGAGAAGGCAAAGGCGGTGGGTATCAGATGAGAGGGCTTGGGAAAGGGAAGAGAAAAGGGTTTTGTGGAAGGGGGGAGTTTCAGGTGGTGTGGTTGACAGTGAGAGAAGAATGAGATGGAAGAATGGGAAAATGGAGTGCAACAAGAATAAACCCTAATTTTAATTGAGGGGAAGTTTGAAATAAGAAAAAAAATTCAAAAACTGACTCTATAATAGCTGAAGCTTTCATAAGATTTCATGTGTCATTGGACATATATTCTTAGACAAAGTGACGCCATGCCTGAATGGCAGTAGGCCCCTCTTAGAGTCCTGTATCGAGTACTTGAACAACATCTTGTCAATGTACAATGCCTGAGACAGTGCTAGCACTTTGTTCTTACAATCCCAAAATATCTGTATACCTAGAACAAACTGAGCCTCTCTCAAATATTTCATTTGGAATTGGGTTGCTAGCTAGTTCTTAGCTGTAGTCAGTAGACCTACATTATTCCTAATGAGTAGGATATCGTCTAGGTACAACACTAAGAAGACTACTAAAGCGTTGATGATCGTCTTGTAGACACAAGGCTTATCAATATTTTTGTCAAAGCCATACAACTTGATCGCAGTATCAAACCGTATGTTCCAAGATCGAGACGTCTGTTTCAGTCCATCAATGGACTGATTCAGTTTGCAAACCTTTTGCTCTTGACCTTGGGCTATGAATCCTTCAGGTTGCACCATATAAATGGTCTCCTCAAGATTGCCATTTAGAAAGGCCATCTTGACGTCCATTTGCCAGATCTCATAATTAAAATAAGCTGCAATGTACAAGAGGATGCAGATCGACTTTAACATGGCAACAGGCGAGAAAGTCTCCTCATGGTCGACTCTCTCTACCTGGGTTTAACCCTTTGCCACAAGTCGAGCCATGAAGATCCCATACTGAGTTGAAGTACATCGACTCCATCTCGAGATCCATGGCCTTGACCCATTCATCCCGGTCAATATCCTCCATTTCCTTCTTATAAGACAACGGATCCTCAACGTCGCCATCTACTACCATAGCAAGGATTTCTGTGAAATCCATATAGCGAATGGGTGGGTTCGCAACCCTCCCGCTATGTCGAGGTTCCCTCTACTCTTGAGGTGGAACCGACCTACTGGATTAAGTCCCATCAACAACTCTTCGTGATGTAGCAGGCTCTTCAATAACTCTTGTTGAAGTTTCAATAGTTGCATTGGAAACCTCACGCAACACGACTTTGCTTCATGGACTGTGCCTCCTTTATATGATCCTCCTCCAAGAAAGTAGCATTTATTGAAAAAAAAACACCCTATTTTCTGTTGGATCATAAAAATAACCCCCTCATGTACCTTTGGGGTAGCCTACAAAGAGGCATAAGCTCGACCATGGTTCCAACTTCTTGGGATTAGCCTCAAGCACATATGCAGGGCAACCTCAAATGCGGAAGTGACGTAAACTACCTTTACGCCTGTTCCACAACTCCAAAGGTGTTCTTAGAACACTCTTGGAGGAAACACAGTTGAGTATGTATACCGCAGTCTCCACTGCGAAACCCAAAAACGAGTCCGATAAGGAAGCGTAACTCATCATCGAGCGAACCATGTCTAACAAGGTCCTATTTCTCCTCTCCGCTACACCATTCTGCTGAGGTGTACTTGGCACTGAGAGTTGGGAAACGATTCCATGTTCTATCAAATAGTCCTGGAATGTCGAGTCCAAAATCTCTCCACCTAGATCCAATCGAAGTGTTTTAATCCGTCTATTTAATGCGTTTTCAACTTCAGCCTTCAACTCTTTGAACTTTTCAAAGGATTCAGACTTTCGTTACATAAGATAAACATACCCGTACTTTGAGTAATCATCAGTGAAACTGATAAAATACTCATAGCCACCTCGAGCTCGCACATTCATAGGACCATAAAGGTCAGAATGCACTAACTCAAGAGGGTCCTTGGCTCTATAACCTTTTCAAGTAAAAGTTCGTTTAGTCATCTTACCCTCAAGGCAAGATTTGCACACTGGTAAAGAATTTTCTTCTAACTCATTTAGAAGTCCATTCTTCACCAATCTCTCAATCCTATTGAGATTGATGTGCCCTAAACGAAGATGCCAAAGTTGGGCATTTTCTTTTGGAGATATTCGTCTACGTTTTGATTGAGTTACAACAGTTCTGAACAATTCAGTATTATGGAGGCAATTAATGGCTACCAGCCATAGCACATATAAATTCGATTCCAAATTTTTTGTGCAAATAAAAACACCATCTTTATGAATAAACGCTTTATCCACATTAAATGCGATAGTATATTTATATTGCAATAAACACTTTACAGAAATAAGGTTCCTCTTTAGTATAGGAATAATATATACATCATTTAAAATAAGAAACCTATTCTGTAAAGCTAACTGGAATCCTCCCACTGCCATAGATGAGATGACGTGTCTGGTGCCTACTCGCATCATCATCTCACCAGCCTCCAATTTTTGCCAAGATCTAATCCCTTGAAAAGAAGAACAAACATGGTTAGTGGTGCCCGAATCAATTATCCAGGCAGAATCATCATTCTCCACTAAACAAGTTTCAAGCACAAGTAAATCATATTTACCTTTATCGACATTGGCCTTAGCCTTGGCTGCTTTCTTCTCTTTCAGATATCGAGGACAGTTCCTCTTCCAGTGTCCATCTTGGTTGCAGTGGAAACACTTTCCCTTAGCAACCTGTGGATGCCTCCTTGGGGGCGACAGACGGTGGGTTAGTAGGTGCCTTCCCTTTACCCTTACCACCCTTCTTCTTCTTCCTATTTGTAGAGTTAGAAGCAGAAGGTGCAAACTTTGTTCCTGAGGTTGAACCTTTATGGAATTTCCTAGAGGATGAAGCAACATTTGCCTCACCCTTCTGCCTCTCCTTACTTTTCAGTAAAGATTGGTATGTCTGCAACTCGTTGAGGAGATTTGTAAGGTTATATTTCACTTTGTTAAGAATTACATTGCTAACAAAGTGCAGGAAGCTGTCCGGCAAAGAATGTAGGATTATGCTAATCTGGCTGCCCTCATTGATGGTAGACCCATTCAACTCCGCCACGTTAAAGTGGACCATCATGTTTAGCACATGTTCACGAACAAAGGTGCCTTCTTTCATTTTGGAGTTGAATATGTATTTAAGAGCCTCATGCATAAGCTGTTAAAAAGGTTGTCTAAACATCCCCCACAGGGACTCCATGATCTCACATACTGAGACCATAGGCTCATGTTTCTTGGCCAAGACTTCATAAAGACTTGCCAAGATGTAGGCTTGGGCCTTCTCATTTGCCCTTGTCCATCGCTCATATGCCTCCTGAACATTTCAAGCGGCATTCGGAGTTGGAATAGGAGAACAAGCCTATGTGAGAGCGAACATGAGATCCTCAATGATCAGGATCGTCGTGATCATGTATTTCTAAGTTGCGAAGTTATCGCCAGTAAGTTTTTCAGCGCTTAACGATGCCAATGTGGCTGTTGCTATTTTGAAAATGTTGCTGAAATTACAAACAAAAATTTATTAGAATTTGCTAAACCACTTTTAAACCAATCAATTTTGCAAAACAGTTTCAAGTACTCTTAGTTATAGACTTCTATTTTGCAATGATGTTCCAGTGAGGCAGGACAAACGTCACAGGTGGGGTGATCAGTTGCCCATTCGCTAGGATGAGATATTCTTAACTATTAGGCAGAACCAACTCTTGGAACTGAACCTAACAACTACAATTTTTTCAGTCCAGAATCGTTAACCTTTAACTATTCTGCATAAGTGTAACCCCTCACTTTCGGTTCCAGAGTCCCGCCCTAATGAGCCCACCGTAGGGAAGAACCAGATTAGGAAAAGAGACTAAGTTACCTTATCCTCTTACAAGAGATCAAATAAAGAAATGTGCAAAATTGTCATCCTTTACGGGGACACTCCCAGGGTGCCTCGAGGTGATGCGCAATAACTTTATTCAACCTAACGAGGGAGACCAAGGGATATGTTGTTGCACTTCCGCTCCCACTTACTATGAACATCCTCTCCATCCACCTTGATATTGACCTACCCAAACACCATCCGTTAGGGGGACACGCCAAAAGTGCCACGAGGCCGAGGGTAAATCTCACGGTGTGGACTATTTAGGAGAAACGTAAAAGGTTTAAGTGAAGCGTCTTATGCCCCAAGTACCTCCCACTGAATGTTCTACCTAGGGTTTATTAACCTAGACAATCCAGTTACTGATTTTAGTCAGTCAAATTTTTAAACTCTGTTAAAAAACAACGTTGGTCTATGAAATATGAACAAGTTCAAGTAGTCACATTTAAACACATTAATGGACTGTCCTTAACTTGCATGCATGCATCATCTAATTCACCTTTCCATGTAAGTTCTCAGGTAGGGGTGTTACGTTTCCGTCAACTTAAATACCCCAGCCTAGACAGAACCAGCCTTAGACAAAAGGTCTCTTATAGATAGATTTGCTACACTTTAACCTTTTATTAGCAAATTTAATCCTATTAAACTGATTAAAAGATTAAAGCCTTAGGGTTGCTAATCGCATTAGAACCATGATCTTAGGTCTATGTGATCCAAGTTTTAAACACTTTAAAACCATGAATTAAACCTAAATGAGCATGCATGTCTTTCTTATTTCTTTTAGTTCTAATTTCTCTTTATCTTTTAAAAAGAAACAACTAAAAACATTGCGCACAATGAGGTGTTTATAATATTTATAAAGTAACCTACGTGTTATGCTTCATGCAATTTCCGATCATTACTCTATATAACTTTTATATAACGTGTAACAACCAAGCAAACATGCTATCATTCACCCTTATACTATAACAATTATAATATAAAGATGATGCATGTCAATGCTTTTTATGCATGCATAAATATAAATCTTATATATATGATGCATGAGCATGTTCTTACATAATTAAATCATGCTTCTCTAAATTATAACAATTACAATAAAGAGATGATGCATGACCACTGCATAACCTAAGGTGGGATTTACTATATGTGCATATCATATGACATATAAAAAACATATATCACATGTAATAAATAAAGGATTAATGGACCGGGATGAGCCTTTACAAAAATCGGAATGAAAAAACCCTATCTATTAATTTTTTTCATCGAGCAAACCGGTTCACAGGTGAACTGTAGCACCAGGAGGTCTTCATCGTGTAGCAAATGCCATAGGTAGACGATCGTTCAGTGTGCACTAGACGATAGAAGCAAAATTGAACGATCGTATAGACGACGACAAGGCTGTGAAGCCTGATCGTCTATGTGATCGCATAGCACGACGATAGGTAAACGATTTACCTTGCATTACTAAGCGATCATTTAGTCAGTTACTAAACGATGAAGCTTACTGACCTAAACGATCGTCCAGTGCGTGCGCATTAAACGATACGTGAGCATCTCATCGTCTAGCCGATGCATGAAACCAGGTAAATTATTTACCTTGCGTTACTAAGTGATCATTTAGTCAGTTACTAAGCGATGAAGCTTGCTGACCTAAACGATCGTCTAGCACGTGCGCACGTTAAGAGATCTGTTAGCATCTCATCTTCTACACAACTCGATACCTAGCGATCGCATACCTGATCGTCAAAACGATACGATCAACTCTTGATCGCATACCCCATCATTTAACCAGTGCGTTCAACAGTGATCACATACTCCTTCGTCTTTATAATGCGATCAACAGCGATCGCGTACCACATCTTCTACATGATGCGATCAACCTTAGATCACCTCCTTCCTCGAACAACTGCAATGCTTGCCCAGAACTTCTTCGACGAACGACTCAAAACTTCAAACAAACTTTGAATAAAGACTCGATAATAATTATTAATGCCCAAAAACGCAAGGGCTTTTATAAACAATAAAAAATGTAAAAGGATCTATATCAAACCGAGGCTAATCATCTTGAAAACAACCATAAATCCGCATCCACAGCAAAATTGACCCATTAAACAACGTAGAAATGCACCCACCATGAATGTAATTGTCATTTCGTTGCAACATATGAAATCGGAGTATCATAACCTGGCTCTGATACCAATTGAAGGATCTCTTACCGAAGAGTTCCATGAGCACGTTCGGATCGCTCCGATCTCACAGTAACCGAAATACAACAATATACATTCAAACGCATAGTTATGCAAACAAATCTTAATTAACGACATGTTATAAACAACAAAATAACAAGGGAAAAAGTGCCATACCAGTTGAAACCGTTCTTCAAACTTCAGCACTCAAAGCAATGGAAAACCTCCACACGATATACCAACGGCAAACGGAAGCATCGACTGCAGCAACATTAACAACCGCAAACTCACGACCACAACAAGGACGACACCACCAGAAAAGAGCTCCGGGTATTCTCAGAGTGAGAACCCAAAGCTTGGTCTTTGGTGAATTTGGTAGAGGAAGGAGGAAACACAGATCGTGTATGCTATAAGCAAGTGGGAGGGAAAAAGGTTTTATCACATAGCACGATGCTTATCATTTAGGAGAAGCTACACGATCGTGTAGATTTTACTGAATGATCATTTAGGAAATGGTACACGATCGTTTAGCAAAATCGACACACTATACAAAAACTATGCAATCGTGTAGGAACTAGTGTCCGATCATTTAGGCGCGAGGTGGATGATCGTCTAGGCGGAGAGGAGCTATCATATAGGCTCTTGAAATGCTTAAGCGATCGTTTAGCTTTCACCAGCGCGCTCACCTCTTTCTTTTGGACGATTGACGAACAATCGATTCAAAAAATGAAACCATTTCATTTTTATTTCATCGGTTACAATAACTGACTCATTCCCACTAACCCACGTCCAAACGTGAAAATTGGTTTAATTATCATATAATTAACCAATTAATTAACAAATAAATATAATCATTTTATATTTTTTAATCTATAGTTTGATTTCACATATCTACTATAGTATTTTCTCCTCTACTAGATATAAATCATATTATATCTAATTTCCTCCAAAATAATGTATCTCATACATTTAGTCAATTATATCATATATAATTAACCAGTCCAATTATATCGTATATAATCGAACTTCCTCTTGTCAATTTGAACATTTCAAATTAACCCAAACACCGATTCTCGAATTTATCAAAGCTACCTAGGGGACCTAATGGACCTGTGGCTCGAAGTTCCAACTGTCCGTGAATAGTTGACTAAACTCTTTAGCCACGAGATCCACCATCCGTTAGCTGTTAGACATTCCACTAAAGACCAACAGCTGAACTCTTCTTACCACAGATATATTTCTGTGTCCATCGGATATATCCAATCATGAGTACGATGACTCTTCACAGATGCTCGTAAATACAACTAGGCGAAATTACCGTTTTGCCCTGTAGTTACAGCTCACTCCTTAAGTACCACTGATTCCTCTAATGAACAATACAACATAGTCCAACTATGTGTGAACACTTCTCGGGCCAAGAGAAGGGGTGTGGCGCCACATCGTTCAAGCCTTAGAATCAGCCCTTAAGGGAGCTATCTATCTCCTTACCCTATCTCGGGGAAGGAGTGAATTCCATGTGAAACCCGTATCTCCATTTTCCTACTTAAGTAAGTGATTAAGGGGTTAATTAGGAGAAAGTTAAATCCTATGTTATGTAAATAATCTAATAATTTTACAATTGTCATAATAACTGTAATAATTGTCACCTTCTATGGATCAACAATTAGTAAGAGTGAATGTAAACTATAATGGTTAGGTATTATAGTTACGATAACCATATTTGATCCTGGAGTATGAGTAGAGAGGACCCTAAAAGGATAAAAAGAAGAGAAAACCTTGAAGACTTAAATCCTGAATAGTGAAGAAAGGATTGAAGAACTGGGGAAAATATAGAAAATTATTTGGGAAAATTCGTGTGGAAGTTGCACGGAGATAAACCATATTCACAGTAGCTAACGAGATTGGAAAGAATGAGAGTGGAGAGAGCAACACCAGTGAGAGAATAGGAGAGAGCAAGATTGATTTGAGCGAGAGAATGGGAGAGGGCGAAATTGATTTGAGCGAGAGAATGAGAGAGAGCGAGATTGGAGAAGAGCTAGAGTTTGAGCGAGGAAGTTGGAGAGAGCGAGAGTGGAGAGAGCGAGAGTCTGAGCGAGAAAGTTAGAGAGAGCGAGATTGTGAGTGAGAAAGTGGGAGAGAGCAAGAGCAGCCTAAATGCCTCATTCGAACGTCACGCCCACGCGATTGAAGGAAACCGCCTGTGCATCGAATGGCCGGGTATTTATGCATTGAATTTGGCCACAATGTTATAGATTATGCATTGAAAACCCTAAATTGAATACAAAAAAAGCTTGAAGATGTAAGGGCAAACATCAATTAAAAATTAGGTTTCCGATTAAGAGGAATTCTTAAACCCTAAGAAATTGTGTTGGATGCATTTGGGAAGAACACATTGAACCAAGGTGAAGTCAACTTACGTTGATAAAGGGAGGATTAAACATTTGGCCATGTAGCCAAGTAGGTGATGTCAATACCATAGGAGGTTTGGACGCCTATAAATAGAGCCTTTGGGATTTCATTTTCAAATAAAAAATCATAAAATTCTTAAAAGGAAGGGGAGAGTAGAGTGCATTGGACAGTGAGGGTGGAGGAGAATGCATCAAATTGAGACGAAGAGATCTCCCAATCTACTCAAGCGTTTGATGTAATTTCAAATCCATCTAAAATATAAGAGAGTATAGTATTTATGGTGAGGCTGCCAGAGAAGAATCTCTAAGGAATTGGGCTGGAAAATGAGAAAAAGATAGAGGGGTCGAGCTATCGGGTAAGCTGAGCCAATCTTGATGTTTGGATGCTTCCGGCTAAACCATGAAGATTTATGAGCTAAGAATTTATGGTAAGCTTCTTGAGACATTTTAGAATAGTTTTGTAGAAGGAAGTATCTCAAAATAAGGTTTAGAACCATGAGTAATCTACGCTATAAATTGGATCTGGATTCTAGGGGTAAAAAGGGAGCCCGAGGTAGAAAAGGGAACTATTAGAAAGGCTCCTAAGCAATTAAGGTGAGTGTTATAGTTTTGATAGTTAACATATGTCGTGAGTGTTATAGCTTTGATCATTAACACATAGTGTGAGTGTTATAACGTTATAGTTTCGATATATCGTGAGTGTTAGGTTGCTTTGATAGTAAATGTATATTATGAGTATTCACTTAGCTTTATACTCTGATATTGGAATATATGCATCTGTAGATTCAAATTACATGCTTTGGTAATATGATGTTGCCATGATATTGTTTGTGTGTGACTATGAAAACTGCGATTATGCCCGAGATGTGGTTAGCATGCTTAACAAAAGGTGCTTGGCGGGAAAAATTGGGCAGCTTCGGTCGGCGGGAAATAATATGTCGGCTTCGGTCGGCGGGAAATAATTGGTCGGCTTCGGTCCGCGGGAAATAATAGTCGGTGACGACCGGCGGGAAATATGGTCAAGTACCTAAGCATGACTAGCAGGATAAATAAAATGGTCGATGTGCACATTGGCGGGAATTGGGGTCATAGGAAGGTTTCCATAGATGATTGTATTGATTGATGACATGATATGCATGCTATGTGTAGCTTTTGGGATAAAGATTACTGGTTGCATGATTATATCTTTGACTGTGCATGAGTTATAATGCGAGTGTTGGCATGTGATTGATTTCCCAAAAATGATGATTTTCAAAGTGAATTTCATCTTAAAAGAACCACTCACTGGTCTTAGTAGCTCACACTCTTCAAAATGTTTTCTTAATCCCCCCCAGGTAGCGGAAGATGAGGAGTTCCAGGGTGCTACTAAGGTCAAGGTCTGCCACGTGCCCCAATTACACTTCCGAAGAGTTTCTACGGTTGTCGTTGTAAACTTTGTTCTTAAGTCCTTAAGTTGTATAAACGTTATATCATTGTCGTAATAAAAGACGGACCTACTTAATCAGCTATAGTTTATCTCCTTGACTTAATCATTCCACTATGTATAAGTTATAGTATGGTATCAGAGTTATTCCGCAAGAATCATTAGGCAGTAAGTGTCAGCTCAAGGGTTGATAACTACTCTAGTCGCATCCCTCTTCCAGGCTGAGAAGGTGGTTTGGGGGCGGGGTGTGACACTCCATCTTGTGAAGCTGAATTCCCAGCTCCCAAATCAGATGAATCGCCAAAATGGTAGGTTTGAATCGGCAATCTGGCCACTCGCATCCATACAAATCAAAGAACCGCCCTCAATGGCTGGAGTTCTCAACTCACTCAGGATTGAGGTCATGTTACTTATGGTCATCCTAGTGAAGTGAAGTCTCTGTCATGAACGGTGTTATATAACAAGACGTTAACACTTCGTGGTCAGGTATTATATAAACTCTTTGTATAGGATACTCCCGCTCGCATGTCCCCAACACGAATGATTAGGATCAGACCATTTATGACAAGTCACAACAATTGTGACCATTCAACAAAGCAGGCCGCATCTGTAGCATTACCAGGACAAAGTTTCCCTCATATATCCATATACTACAGACCATTTTGGTTATCACTCAAGAAATGATCCACTTGTATGTCACCACATACATGCTTAAGTCACATACAGATAACCAGGGATTTTATGTTTATTGGTTTGTGGTAAAACAAATCAAACAAGCAATTGAGCAAAAATACAAAATGTGAAGTAAATATCATATATTAACAACACAAGCGTTCATACAAACTATTTACAAACTACAGGACACGAGACTTTAGGGCATTAACCCCAACATGTTTTTCTTCCGTTGTGCATGTGTTCATTCCATCATGGCAGAGACGGAAGGTGGGGGAGGGAGGGTGATCGGACCACTTGCAACAGGTGGAACATTTGACCTACATCTCTGTCAGTACTGGCAATGAGGAGGTTCTACAAATGGGTGTCAAGACAGAGGTTGATAGAGTACTAGGTGGAGCCTGCGGAGGCACCGGAGATGAAAGAAAACTTAAGAGTGGGGTTGGGGTAAGAATAGACTAAGAGGGCAAAGAAGAGGAGGCAGAGGCGGTGTGTGTCAGATGAGAGGGCTTGGGAAAGGGAAGAGAAAGGGGTTTTGTGGAGGAGGGGAAGCTTCATGTGGTGTGGTCAGCAGTGATAGAAGAATGAAATGGAAGAATGGGAAAAGGGAGTGCAACAAGAAGGGTGGATTCATACTTTGTTGGGAATGTCCTAAAACTTGTTGTTCGTAAATCATGGAAACATATTCTATTTATCAATAAAAGTATTATTGAAGTTTTTTATTCGATAAAAGTGTTATTGAAATTGCATTATATAATAAAAATCCACTAAACGAATCCAGGCTATAGTATGAATGCTGTAACTTTATGTAGAGACATAAAAGAGGATCAGGTCATAGTTTATAGCCAAAATGGTCTATATATATATATATGGATGAGAATGAGTACCTCGTCCCGGGAACACTATGGATGTGACCTACTTTGTATAATGATACGAGCCTGAAATCATTCATGTGGAGACATACGAGTATGGACATCGTATGCAAAAGAGTTTTGCATAAGACTGGACCACGAAATAGTCACTTTTTCTTTATAACGACAATTTACTATTAAAACTAACTATTTCAATTCGATGACCTAGGGTAACTTAATCTTAAACCTGAGCTAACTATGAACTCCTCTATATATGGGATTATCCTTTGATTTGCATAGGTGAGAGTAGTTCAACAACACTACTCAACAAGCCTTTCAATTTGAGGATAAGACCGGATAGATAGTTGGGAACATAGTCTTGCAAGATAGGATTCGCTCCTACCCGTTTTAGGGTTAGCAGATAGGTTATTCCCTTAAGTACTGATTCATGGTCTTTAACAAAGGGGCTCCACCCTCTCATGGTTTTGAGGGACATGGTTTATTAGTTGGACTATAAATCAATTGTTCAATAGAGGATTAGTGGAAGCTTAAGGAGCAAGATGTATTTGCAGGGGTAAAACAGTAATTTTGACCCAGCTGTAAATACGAAGGACCTATGAAGGATTGACTTACTGATTATGGTTCAATCAAGTGGACAAAAATATATCTACAATGAGGATAGTGCAACCATCGAGCTAGTATGTCTTGGTGGTTAACAAATATTGATTGACTCGGGTTAAAGAGTTTAACCGATTAATCTCAAATTGTTGGAGCTCATGATCTGTAGGTCCATAAGGTCCCTCTATGAGATCATAAAACTTTACACCTTGGATTAGGAAATTGAGCGAATTTGAAGTGCTCAAAATTTAAAATTAGGGTTTTGAAATTGAAATGTTCAAATTCAATTTTAGGGTTTAGATAATTATATTCAATATAATCAAACATTTTAATTTATTGAAATTAAACATAATTTGGAGAGTTTAGAATATTTAAATATAGATTTTTTATTGAACACTTGAATAGGATTCGTGATTGAAATTTGGTATTTCATTAATTTAATATTTGAGATTAAATTATTATTTAATTAATTATTTAAATTAAATCAAAATTCAAATTTAGAAAATTCATTTTTTAGAAAAATAAATTTTAATTTAATGTAATTAAGTTGAATTAAATTTAATTTTGAAAATGATTTTCAAACTGGAAAAATCCAATATTTAAGGTTGGTAGTGGAATTTTCCATCTTTTGATACCTTGTATACTCACTTAGTGCAAATTGAGGCATCAATTGGCTAAATCTACGAGTACTTGCATGTTTAAGCTTGTTAAATACTTCATAAATCAAATTTATGAAGGCCATACATTTGAAAAATTAGGGATTTTTCTGAAAAATCATTACTCTCAAATTCTATCAAGCTCTTTTATTCCCTTTCAATTGAGAGTTTCCACCACTCAATCCAAGGTTGAGAATAGTAGAGAAGGCTCTCTTTGTAGTCTACTAGAGTTTTGAAGGTCAAATTTGTGGAGTTTAGCTTGGGTCAAGAGATTCTACAAAGGTATATATCTATAAAACCCTTCTTTTTGTAAAATTATTTTATTTGTGCTTTTAAATTCAAATTAAGTGTAATTAGAGAGCTTATTGATAAAAGAAAATAAAAGAGAATAAGAGAGAAAAGGGAAAGTCGATGGTTGAATCAATTGTGAGTTGTTGTCAAGATGGTTGGGAGACGTTGAGGTTTAAAAGAGAAGGACGCAAATAGAAGGGGGGGGGGGGAAATTGGTATTGAGGAGTTCAGAAGACGAGCTCTCGAGAGTGGGAGTTCGGAAGACGTTGTCATGGAGAAGCCATTGGAGTGTGGCGCTCTTCGTCTACTTCCACTAGGCGATCGTGTAGTAAAACTCAGTGATCGTGTAGCACCTGGTAGACGATTAGATAGTAAAAGGTAGGCGATCATATAGGTACCGGTAGGCGATCGTATAATAGTAATAACTAAGTTATCATGCAGGAGTTTGTGGGCGATCACGGAGGATTTAGTAAGCAATCGTTTATTAATTTAGGGCGATCATTTAATAAATTGTAAACGATCGTTTAGCGTCTGGTAAGTGATCGAGTGATCATTTGTAAGTGACCATTCGATCTTATTGATTCCATTCGTTTAATAAAGAAGTTGTTTATAGTTTAACCACTTTCTTGGAGATTATACCCATCTGTTACGTTAATAAAAAACTTCAAGAATCAGTTTCCTAACAAATTGGTATCAAAGTAAAATCACCTGGGCAAGCATGGTTTAGAAGCGTTTTGAAGAAAAACTGGAATTACTAGAACAAGAGATCTCAGGATTCAAAGTCGAAATACAGAAATTGCTGACTATAGAGGAGAACTTGTCGTTGTTGGCAAAGAACGTAGAGAATCTGGGATTGCAAGTAGAGAAGCATCAATAGATGCTCTTCTATCATGTTAAAGAACTGGCCAAGGGAAAGGCAAAAGTGACGGAAGAAGGAGAAAGATTGTGCGAAGCAAATCGTTCGGGGAAATCCACAGAAGAAGATGCGATCGGTGAACGAAGCAAATTCAAGAAAGTTGAAATGCCAGTATTTAGTGGAAGCTATCTAGATGTGTGGTTATTCAGAGCAAACAACTATTTTCAAATTCATAAGTTGACAAAAACTAAGAAGATGACAGTGGCAGTTGTGAGTTTTGATGGCACGGCATTAGATTGGCACCAGTCGAAAGAGGGCAGAGAACAGTTCAAGGACTGGGAGGACTTGAAGAAAAGGATGCTGGTGTGATTCCAACCTTTAAGAGAGCGGTCGATCTGTGGAAAGTTTCTGGCTATTAAACAAGAAACAACGGTGGAAGCATATCAGAATTTGTTCGATAAGTTAGTGGCACTGTTGCCACATCTACCAAATGAGGTCCTTGAGGAGACATTCATGAATGGTTTGGCGACATGGATAAAGACGGAAGTTGAATGTTGGGAACCCACTGGATTAGCACAAATGATGACGCTGGCATAGCGAGCTGAAGACAAAGAAAATGCACGAGCTGAAGTCAGACGAGCGTGAACATATGGGGTCAAGTTCCACAATTCGAATATTTCGAGATCCAATATTGACAATGTGAATAAATCAGTAAGAGGGAATGATTTCAAAGAAGGGGAGAAAACCAGAGAGTCATTTCCGATGAGGACTATTACATTGCGAGGAACATCGAGTAATGATAATCGAAGAGAAATTCCGGTAAGAAGATTAACAGATGCTGAGTTCCAGTCAAGAGAGAAAAAGGGCTCTGTTTTCGGTATGATGAAAAATACACTGTTGGACATCGGTGCAAAAGGCGAGAGTCGAGAGAATTGAGATTTTTGGTAGTACAGGTGTCCGGAGAGGAGTGAGAGCTACATGAGGAAGACGAAGCGAGAGAAACGATGTTGGAATTGAGTATGCTGACGCTGAGTAAGGAAATTTCATATGTTACTGAATTGGCAGTGAATTCAATTGTGGGGTTGACGAACCCACAAACAATGAAGATTGAAGGGATATCAAAGGAGAATCGATAGTGGTTGATAACGGGTAGAAATGCACGTTATTACAACACAAATAAATAAAACAATGAGGGAATTCGACGGTAAAGATATACAAAATCATGTCCAAAAGCACTAAACCGAGAAAATTGCAATCGCATGTTCCCATCGCATAAAAGTAGCTAATTTACTTATTTTATGCAGGAAAAATGCGTTGGTGCAAAGGAAATTGATCCAAGGAATTAGGCGTCCACGTGCATTGAAAAATTGCGATCGCAAAGGCATGCGATCGTATGCGATCGCGAGAAGTTGCTCAAGAAGGTGGCCGCATAAAGACAGCACATCAAGGTGAAAGCTTAATAAATCATGATGGGATGGATAGCTGAGGACGGTCGAATCCTAATTTAGTTGACAACCCGTTTTACGACACACTATAGCAAGTGCACTCAACTTTTCGATGATCATTAATCGACACATCAGAGCAGAAGATTTAATGACTGCCCATCATTGCAATCATTAGAGAGAAAAGCTTCTTCACCTTGAGCTCTATAAATACTAGAGGCCACCATTGTAAAAGGGTTAACAAGTTAGATCATATACAAAGTAGATAGTCGTTAGTCTGTTCATAGTTATTCTTATACTTAGAAGATGTAAATGAGCGAAGAGAAGAACACGCCAAGAAATCAT
Source organism: Benincasa hispida (assembly GCF_027475165.1). NCBI lineage: Eukaryota > Viridiplantae > Streptophyta > Magnoliopsida > Cucurbitales > Cucurbitaceae > Benincasa > Benincasa hispida. The sequence goes on from NC_143478.1 coordinate 59,071,318, forward strand.
TCATGGACAGCTCGAAAGATTGCCAGGAAGCGCTTTAAGAGGAGAAAGGGCCAACACTTGCGAAAGCAAGGATATTCTTCTGGGCAGAGTTAGAGTGAAAAGACAGTGTAAAAGGCCATGGGAAGCAAGACATTGCTACCGGGCTTCTTATCTCTATATTCTATTGTTATTCTATATTCTTCATTTTATTTATAGACAATGGAAATCACATTTCAACTTATGTTCAATCTCTCCATACTTCACATGAGTAGCTTAATTACCGAATGGGTTCAGAAGAATTTAGCTAGCATGACCTAAGATTTTCACTTTATGTGATCATCTTGTCTTATGTATGTGTCATTCACCCTTTAGAGATACTTGAGAGAGTAGTCAAGAGAAAGAATTTAGACTTGAGAGAGTCAGGTTAGAATCTAGGCTTGAGAGAGTTAGATTAGAACTGCATAAGCAAAAGATAGAAACTTAGACATAATTCATCATCGGTCACCTTGTGTATGTGTGCGGTCACCTTGTTTATGTGTGCATCATTCATCATCGCATAGACAAGAATAGAGGCTTAGACATAAGTCCTATCGACATTATCGTATACATTGCATGCGTCCTAGAAATAGGAACTATGATATTTTCATTGAGAGATGACATACTATTTTGTGTATGTAGCATGATTGCATAACTTGAACACAATCTTAGGAAGTGTTAGTTAAATCCCTTCTCAACTCGTTCATCGCATACTCATTGTAATTCTTGATTTCATCAACTCTTTACTCGAATCCATTGCATAGGAAGTATACGTAATCAAAACACCATCCAACTTATTTGTTTTTGCCACTGCAAAGGAATCACATTTACTATCGCATAGTAACTCAGTAGTCCCTGTGTTCGACCCTGGACTTATTAGGAAACCTAGTGAGATTTATACTTGGATCTTATTAGGAAAACTTGCATGTTCAACGCATAACTCATCACCACAAATATACACCATAATCACATCACATTTACAATGCATCAGTGGTATTGATAGATCGTGGATCGACACATAATTTCATATCAGAGAGTTTAGCGAATCGACTACAGTTGAACGTCACAACCACGACCAGCTATGGAAAAGTTTTAGGATCGGGACCTATGCTGCGAGGCAAGGGAGTATGTGTAACAGTCTCATTCCGCTGAAGTTAGAAGGTGTAATAGCTAAGCCAAAATGTGGAAATGAGGTTGATGGATTGGAGAATGTGTGACAGTTTCATACTTCTGGAGTTGGAAGGTGTTGACGTAATTTTGGGAATGCAATGGTTACACACTTTGGGGAAAACAGAGGTCGATTGGCAGAATGTGGCAATATCATTTGTTCATGACGGGCGAAAGATTACTTTGCAAGAGAATCTGAGTTAGATGGAGGCCGATGTTAGTCAGAACTGTACGATGAGGATATGGAATGAGGCTCTGCAAGTACTTCAAAAGTGTTGGAGAATGACTCAAGAGAAAATGAAGAAGTCTGGCAAAGAGGTAGCTAAACAAATAGAGCTATACCTTGAGGACAAGATAAAAGTGGAGGGCAGGGGTAATGACAGGGCTCCAACTATATGGCAATATCAAAAGAAAAAAAAAAGAATAAAAGAGAAAAGGGGAAGTCAATAGTTGAATCTATTGAGAGTTGTTGTTAAGATAGTTCGGAGAGGTTGAGGTTTAAAAGAGAAGGAAGCAAACAGAAGAGGGGGAATCAATAGTGAGGAATGAGTAAGAGGAGCTCTCGAGAGTGGGAGTTCAAAAGATGTTGTCGTGGAGAAGCCATTGCAGTGTGCCGCTCATCATTTACTTCCACTAGGCGATCGTGTAGTAAAACTTAGCGATCGTGTAGCACCTAGTAGACGATTGTATAGTAAAAGGTAGGCCATCGTATAAGTACCGGTAGACGATCGTATAATACTAATAGCTAAGCGATCGTGTAGGAGTTTGTGGGTGATCGTGAAGGATTCAGTAAGCGATCGTTTAGTAATTCTGGATGATCGTGTAATAGATTGTAAACGATCATTGAGCGTCTGGTAAGCGATCAAGTGATCATTTGTAAGCGACTGTTCGGTCTTGTTGATTTCATTCGTTTAATAAAGAAGTTGTTCATAGTTTAACCACTTTATTGGAGATTATACACATCTGTTACATTAATAAAGAACTTTAAGAATCAGTTTCCTAACAGTTGGATGCATAGTGGAAGTTTTGGCTAAGTGTTGGGTATAGAGGGTGTTTTGGATGCATAGAAGACCTCCAAGAAACCCTAATTGAAAAACTTGAATGCATGCTAAGGGTAACCAGTCACCTTGGACACGTAGAAGACTTCTTAGAAACTTTTCTATGAAAATGAGGAACTATGCTACGAGAATGAGAAGCTATGCTATGAGAATAAGGAGAAGACCATGTGTTGGGATTGAGATTTCTTAGGGAACAAGATCAAGTTGACAGCAAGATGAGGTATATGGCTCAACGAAATGAAGTCTTAACCAAGTCCAAGTAGAAGGTGGACACTTATAGAGAAAAGTAGAGTATGCGAAGTGTTGATTGGACACCTCAAAAGTAAACCATGTATTGGACCTTGCATGGTGAAGACACATAAGATTTGCATGCAAGTAGGAAGCGTCACGATGTGAGAAATTAAGGGGATGATGAGGATGGCTTGAAATTGACTATAAATACCCCAAGGGAGTCTCATTTTGCTTCACCCTTGTGAAATTATGTAACGCTCTAGGCCCAGGATTCGGAATCTGGATTCGGCACCTGATGGCCCCGACATTCCCCTGCATCCCCTACGACCTGGCTACATCATCCTCACTTGACTTGAATGCTTCTACAAGTGAAAGTTGTCCCCATAAACCAACATGGGTCCTTTCAACATGCTTTTTCCCAGGAGATCACCCAACATAGGATTGCTCCAAGCTAAACACACTTAACTTTGGAGCTCTTATGATTGAACCACCGAAAAAGAAGGTGCACCTTGTTGGTATAGGTAGTAAATTTCAATTCTTTTAAGCCTTTCTTAACCATACATTCATGTCCTCAGGATCCCTCCCATTCAGATGTGATATCGGTTCATTCATGTATCCCTCCTGAACTCGGGTCGTCACATGACAAAGCATGTTGAAAGGACATATATTGGTTTTTGGGGATAACTTTCACTTCTAGAAGCATTCAAGGCAAGTAAGGATGACGTAGCTAAGTCGTAGGGAACGCAGGGGAATGCCAGGGCCATCAGGTGCCGAATCTGGATTCTGAATCCTTGTTCGAATCCTGGGCCTGAGGCGTTACAAATTATCTCAAAAGAACTCAAGAAAGAGGTGTGAGATGAAGATCATGCGTTGGGGAGGTAGTCCACGCATTAAGGAGGACCAACCATGCGTTCAGATGAAGACCATGTATTGGGGAGAGTGGACCATGTTTCTAACAAATGTTGAGATAGGCCACTCTATGACCACTACTGTTCTGAGTTGTTTCGAGGCCTAGTTTCACGTCTGTTGGAGTTTATAAGTTAATTTTAGAGCCATGAAGGTATTCTAAGGTTATTCTAGCCATAAACATGACATTTTAAGTTAAACTTTGGCCAACATAGGCTTGGGATCCAAGAAGAAACCAAGAAGCCAGAAGGGTTGGGAAGAGAGAAATTCTCACTGACGAACGATGAGTGATATTTCTCTTAGGTCTTTTCTGTGAAATTCCATATGTGTATATATGGGTGGCTTGTATAAGGTAAGGTTATGTCGCATAGGATGGTCAAAGGATTTGTGGATCCAGAATCTTAGCCTATGGCAGACTTCGCACAGGATAGTAAGAAGATCTATGGATATAGAATCTAAGCTTGTGGCAAACTTTCACAGGATGGTCAGGAGGTTGTAAAACCTTATTCCTGATCCTGTGGGTGGAACCTCTCGTGGGATGGTTAGAGGATCGATGGGTCTAGGTTCTGAGCCCACAAGAGGTAGACCTATGTACAAATAGAGAATGAGACATAGAGGGATTAACTATCTATCGTGTGTGTAGGATTAGCATTGGAACGTATCCGCACGCAGCAGAAGTGACGAGGATCAATAAGCACTCTAATTCATTAATTTTGGCAGAAACGAAAGCATGCTATAGCAGAAATAAATGAGTTTCATGACATACCTTTGTAGAACTTCTTCAAAGCTTGTATCTAGCTACAAATCTCTCTGAATCTTGATGTAGACTACCTTAAGATCTTCCCTACTATCCTCTTGGAGCTCTAGATTGAGTTGTGGGACTCAAAATAAGCTACAATCGAGGGAATTTAGAGACAAGCTCACAACAGCAATCCAATGAAGACTCTTTCTTCTCACGAATTTTTCAGCAAATTTCTATCGATTGCATTGCCTCAAAATCACTACAGTCTCTTCAATATATTGCAGACCAACATGCAATGAGTATCCCTGCATGAGACACAGCTCATGCTTGGAGTAATTGAAAACTTAAGATGGTGGGTCTAGTGTGAACAACTTGAAGAAGACGATGGAAAATGCCAATTTTTCATTTGTATTTTTCCTTCTTTGTCAACTTTTGATAAATTGATTTCATAAATCAATTTATTTTATAAAATTGAAAATATTATTAATTTTACAAAATTAATTTCATAAATTAATTTTCTTAATAAAATTAATAAATAATTATTTAAACAATTTAAATAATTCTAATTTATTTAATATCAAATATTAAATTAATTTTACACAATTCCATCTTCAAATATTTAAATCATATTTAAATATTAATTCTCCAATTCTGTTTATTTCTAATTTGAACATTTCAAATTAACTTATCACGCTACTCTAGAGCTAATCCATTTACGGGCTAGTAAGGAGACCTCACGGATCTACAGATTACGGGCTCCAACGATCTGAGATTAATTGACTAAACTCATTAGATCGAGTTAACCCCCATTCGTTAAGTAATGGGACACTCCACTAAAGGCCATAGTTGAACTCTCCTCATTATAGATATATTATGTCCACTCGATATAACCATGATTAGTAAGTTAACCCTTCACAGGTTATTCGTAATAACGGTTGGGTCGAATCTCTGTTTTACCCCCAAAAATACCTCTTGTTCCTTAAGTCCCACTGATCCTCTAATGAACAATTGATTTGTGATCTAATCAAAAAATTGAATCCCTTTTGGTCCAATAAGAGGGTGAGGTCTCTTGTTCAAGACCCGGAATCAGTACTTAAAGGGGAAATCCTCTCTACTAACCGTAATCGGGTAGAAGTGAATTCCGTTTTGCACCCTATGTCCCCAGCTATCTATCCGGTTTTATCCCCAAAATGGGGGGATTATTGAGCAGTGACGTTGGACTACTCTTACTGTTTGCAGATCAAAGGATAATCCCGAACAAACAGGAGTTCATAGTTAGCTTAGGATTAAGGTCAAGTTACCTAGGTCATCACTTTGAAATAGTCAGTCTTAAACAGTAAACATCGTTATAAAGTAAGAGTAACTGATTTCGTGGCCTGATCTTGTACAAAAATCATTTACACAGGACGCCCCCACTCCTCATGTCATAACATGTATGAATTAGGATCACTTCGTTTGTAACACTTTGATCACTTCGTTTGTAGCACTTTTCAACTCTTTGTAATAACTAAAGAATAGGCCGCTTCCAATAGTGTTACCAGAATAAGGCACCCAACCTTATTCATATACTATAGATCATTTTTTTACTATATACTCGAACCTGATCCACTTGTATGTCTCTACATAAGGTTCAAGTACTCATGTAATAGTCAAGGGACTTTTAGATTTATTGGATTTTTAATAAGTAATATATTCAATAACAACTTATTGAATTTTCAGAATAAGTTCTATTGTTTACAAACCATGAGTTTTAGGACATAAAACCCAACAAACTCCCACTTGGACTAAAACTCTAGTGGCAACTTATATATCCCATAAATAAGACTGGTTTTTTGAGTTTTATAGAGAAATACAATAAACTAGGGCATCCCATACCCATGGTTTACCATTCAGTATCCCATACCCGATATTTCTCCCAATAGCCCTAGGTTATTAATCTAGTGTTTTTAGTCTTACTAGGTGATTCTCAAACACTTTAGTCGAGAGAATCATTGTAAACATGTTAGTTTACAATAGGCTTCTTATTAAACTATAAGGGGTGATAACGGGCAGAAATGCACGTTATTACAACACAAATATATAAAACAATGTAGGATTGCGGCGGTAAAAATATGTAAAATCATGTCCAAAAGCATTAAGTTGAGAACATTGCGATCGCATGCACCCATCGCATTAAAGCAACTAATTTATGTATTTTGTGCATGAAAATGCATTGGCACAAGGCAGAATTGCGATCCAAGGTGGCCGCATAGAGACGGCGCATCAAGGTGAAAGCTTAATAAATCACGATGGGACAAAAAGCTGATGACAGTTGAATCCGAATTTAGTGACAAGCTGTTAACAACATATTATAGCAAGTACACTCAACTTTTCGGTGACAATTAATCTGCGCATCAGACAGAGATTTAATGACATCCCATTAGTGCAATCATTGAGAGAAAAACTCTTCACCCTAAAGCTCTATAAATACTGAATGCTACCTTCGTTAAAAGGAGTTGAGGAGTTCAGAATTTTTGGAGTTCTCTTTCGCCATATACATAGAGATAATAGATAGCTGTAGTATGTAATTTATATACTTAGAAGGCAGTGGCGAGTGAAGAGAGAAGATTCTGAAAGATCATTCCTGGTTAGCTGAAGAGAGTGTCGGGAAGTGTTGAGAATGGAGAGAGGGTCGACTCTTGCGAAAGCAAGAACATTCTTTTGGGCAAAGTAAAGTAAAACACAGTGTAAAAGCCTCGGGAAGCAAGACATTGCTACTAGGCTCCCTATCCTTACTTTCCATTGTCATTCTGTATTCTGATTTGGAATTTGCATCTCTACATCTGTTCAATCTCTTTAAATTATGCATGAGTAACTAAACTTCCGAATGGGTTGAGAAGCACTTAGCTAGCATGACCTAAGATCTTCATTTTATGCAATCATCTTGTCTTATGTATGTGTCCATCACCCCTTTAGAGATACTTGAGAGAGTAGTCTAAAGAAATAACCTAGACTTGAGAGAGTTAGGTTAGAATCTAGGCTTGAGAAAGTCAGATTAGAACTACATAAGCAAGAGCTAGAAACTTAGAGATATGTTCTGTTTGCTAACATGCATTGTATGCAACTCTTTTCTCAATTCCGCCGTACAGAATTTATATTTTAAACAAACATACCAACCAACTTATTGTTTTGATTGTTACCGCAAAGGAATCAGAATTTACCGTGCATATTGTCTCCATAGTCCCTATGTTCGACCCTGGGTTTATCAAGCAACCTAGTAGGATTTATACTTGGATTTTACTAGGAAAACTTGCATGTACAACGCATACACCATCATCGCAATATACACCATTATTTCATCATATTCACAAGTCATCATGGGGATGCATCTTATTCTCAATAATGATAGGAAGCACACTTTCCTCCCACTATATTGAGGTACTCTCAACTCTTTGATTTAGATGCATTTGACCTATTTTAACAGCTCTTGTTAACAGTCAGATCTAGAAATCTTTAAACTTACTATACTTTGAACTAGCCCTTTCTTAAATATCTGAATATTTGCAAATGGCTTTTAACAATTTAATTCTTAATAGAAGTTGCTATGAGACAGAATAAACATATTTCTGAAAATGAACATTTCATTTAAAACAAAAATATGTACATTATCTTCATTACATAATACAAAAACAGGTAATATCATCATCAATAGCAACTTCTCCCACTGGTCAAGCTGAGTAAGTGATCTTCAGGAACTAAGTTGCCTGTTTAGCTTTCTCTGCTCTCTTCTTAGTAAGGTATTTAAGACAATTTCTCTTCCAATGCCCTTCTTCGTTGCAGTGGAGGCATTTCCCTTTGTCTGCAGTGGTTTTCTTACTTTTCTTGCCAACAGGTTTCTTTTTCCCTTTCCCTTTGTCCTTTTTTGCAGGAATATTCTTACTTTGTGAAGAGGAGGCAACATAAGGCTTGGAGGACATTCCTCTCTTTTTAACAGTAGCAACATTTACTTCTGATTCAAAACCTTTAGTTCTTAACATAGTTTAGAAAGCCTGTAGCTCATTCAACAAAGTACTCAAGTTGTATTCAATTTTATTCATTAACGCATTCGTATAGAATTGCAGAAAACTCTTCGGAAGAGATTCTAGAATAAAACCAACTTGACTTCTCTTGTCCATCACAACGCCGTTTACTTCTGCCATATTAAAGTGGACCGTCATGTCCGGACATGTTCACATACAGAGGTCCCCTCTTTCGTGCGGCCGTTATAAACGTATTTGATAGCATCTTACCTTAGGGCGAAGGATTGTTATCCAAACATGCCTCTCAAAGATTCCATAATCTCTTTGGTAGTACTCATATCCTCGTGTTTCTTTGCCAAAACGTCAGAAAAGTTGGCGAGGATATAAGCACGGGCTTTATCATTCGCCTTGATCCATCTATCAAACGCTTCCTGAACAGTTCAGGTTATATTAGAACTTGGAATGGGAGGATATTCCTTTGTTAAGACAAATCGCAAATCGTCTATCACAAGTATCATGTTCAAATTTGATTTCCATGTCACATAATTATCCCCGATGAGATTGTCTAATTCCAACAATTGTATGATTGAACTCGTCATTCTGAAATTATAAACAAATTCTATAAGTGAATTTCTTTTAAATCCAATCAAATTTTAGCAAAGTTATAATAATGTACCCATAACAATTATTTATTTGCAACGATACTTTAGTGATTTAGAACAATTGCTACCGAGGGGTAGTTAAGAATTCCTTCACAGAAGCAAGACAATTCTTGACCAAATACTATCTCTAGAATAACTCATATTCCGATAGTCATTTAGTAATTCTTGTAAGTGTAGAACCTCCATTTTCAGATCTTATAGAATGGTATGAATATGTCTCCGAAATAGAAGACAATACCCAAGATGGAACTATAAGACCCTATTCATTTTACTGAAGCCTGGGTTGTTCTGAATCCTATGATACAACCCTCCGAGGGGATCTTCGCAGTTAACGACTAGCTAGTGCCATCTAAAAATGACAGCAGATGCAACATAGGAATCTCACGGTTCAAACTAATGGAGGAGACCGTAGGACAATGTTGACACATTTCCTTCACCCACTTACTATGAACAAATTCCCTCATTCACCTTGTTATTGACCCATGCAAACACTTTCCGAATGGAGCAGTTGCGGTAAAAGCAACACGAAGCCGAACATAGATCTCACGGTGTGAACTCTTGATGATGTGAGAGCTAATAACTTTTAATCTCCCACTGAAGTGTTCTAAATGTTTGGGTAAATTTATACTTAGGTTCTTTTTGGCTAATAAAAACAATCCTAAGTTTAGGTGGTTTATCCAAGTATAAAACTTATAAATGGATTTAAACCTATGATGTCTGCACACCTCGCCCCAAACCAACCTCTTAGCCTAGAGAAGGGCGTGATTGCAGCAGTTATCAACCCTGTGGTTGACACTTACTGCCTAATAACTCTTGCAGAATAACTCTGATACCAAAATATAACTTAAGTACAGCAGAATGCCTTTAGGACCACAATTTATTAATTTAGAAGCATAACATATTTAGAGTCATTACAACATTAGATTCACAAGTCCTAAAACCCACGAACCCTAGTCCCTATATGAACCACAGTAACATGTGTACAATATTAACAGTAACCACCTAACAGATGGGTTACAAATCTTTTGATCCTTTAGTGGCAGAGTAGATGCAGAGCTATCTTCAGAGGATTTTAAACGGGGTGAGCTTATGCCCAGTGAGTGACTTAAGAAAGATAATTGATTCTCATGCAAAATCTCAATAAAGAGTTTAACTGAAATATAAGCTTCTACAGTACTTGTACTGCAGTATAAACATTTTCCAAGCATAGAACATATAAAGCTATTTTAATCATAAAATAGTAAAACTATTTCTCAGTTGAGAATAACCCTTGCTATGGATAAAACAATCCCAACACCAACTACTAGTCAAGAGAGAACCCTTTTGCTCAATCTCTGACTCTACCTACATGCACGTGGCCATACTAAGTACCGTCATACCTTAGGTACTTCTGCTTAGATACCTTCTCAAACGTCTTTCAGTATCTTTTTGGTTTGGTACCTTCTCAAACGTCCTTCAGTACCAATAGATACCTTCTCAAATGTCCTTCAATATCTAGTTAGGCGGATACCTTCTCAAATGTCCTTCGGTATCGCGTTTTAAGTAAAACTAGTCATAAATGACTTTCTCTTTAAAGCATGTAAAGTATAACACATATAAAAACATGGCTTTAAAGGTACTAACGCATGCTGCACATATAAATAGCTTTTTTTTTTTTAACAAACTTCTCATTCATGCATGTGTTTAAAACATAATTCATAGCTTGCTTGGAAATCACTTTGTAAAACTAGTTGGCATGAGAATAATTTAAAACATGCTTTCTATAACACGTTGTAATCAAACATTTTAGGCAAATGTTTTAGTCAAAACGTTTTAGCCACTCACCTTGATTGCTTAGGAGCTTTTCTTTCTAGTAGCTCCCCCTTTTCTACCTCGGGCTCCCTTTTCACCCCTAGAATCTAGATTCAACTTACAGCTTAGATTACTCAGAGTTCTGAACCTTATTTTGAGATACTTTCTTCTACAAACATATTCTAAAATGTCTCAGAAAGCTTACCCTAACATTTGAGCTCAGAAATCCTCGTGGTTTGGCCGGAATCATAGAATCTTTAAGACTGGCCTAGATTGATCTGATAGTCTGACCCTTCTGTCTTCTTTTCAATTTCTAGCCCGATCCCTTCTAGCTTTTCTTCCGGAAGCCCTACCCTGAAAACTAGACTTTCAGAGATTTTAGGTGGCTTTTGAATCACTCCAAAAATATAATAAAAGAAATGGAGGCTCTAAAGAAGAACGACATTTGGGAACTGATCACGTTACCAAGAGGTAAACGTACGGTTGGCTTGCTAGTCAAATTTACTACTTATGCTTTTAGAAAAAGAAAGACTTATTCGTATAAATGTGCTGAAAATTTTGTTCCAAGCTGCAGATTCTATTCTGGGCATGAATGTGCAACCTAAAGACTCGCTGGGGCTTGATTTTGATAATATTAGAAAGTCTTTGAGAATCTTTCTAGGCAGATAGGACGACTCCTGCACCCTCTCCTTTCAGTCGAGCTACTCAATGTTCCTCTCCCTCATAAACTAGTGGGCTTCTTTAGAAAGAAGAGAGGTTTCAGCACTTTCGATTCGGTATCTTCGATTGCTCAAGACATCTCTTTGAAACTGAGAAACAAAACAAGATCATTTCATTCCATTTCCAGACGGAAGATTAGGTATAAAGTAAATTGCCCAATGTTTCCAAATTAGTCCAACTTCGTACCTTTCCGGCATAAACCGTATATCTAAGAGAGGTCGTATTTCTTTGGGTTGGTAGTAATGGAATGGTTTCCGGATGTCCTTCTCCTGTCTTGGATTTGATAAGTATATCGTCGATGTACACCTCAACATTTATTATAATACATGCATCATGCACGAGTAAATTGGGAGAACTTCTCGTCCCAAGTTAATGCATCCTCCTCAGACCTCACTGTTCAATGCGTCCTCTATGTCTAACGCATGGATTTGGCTCCAACGCAAGGTTTGCTCAACTTTCCCACTCTTTTTATGGTATTTCTGAATTGTGAACTAAAAATGAAGTCTCTTGGCTTTATTTATAGGCTTCCAAACCTTCTCCGGATTTGACACCACCTACTTGGTTGCATGGCCAAGTGTCTCCTTCTCACCCCATCAACGCAATGTTGTGATCATCACAAGCTAAGTGTCTTCTTCCCACCTTGCCAATGCATGGGCCTCCAATATGATACCACCACCTAAGGCTTAAGGCTTTCCTCCTAAGAAGAAACATGGTTTTGATGATGTTATCCTGATGATTTCATCCTTGTATGCGTCCAACTTTTGGTCGCTCAACGCCTAGTCCATAAGCAATGCATAGCCTCTACTCAATGCATAGCGAGCCAATTCACAATCATGACAATTCAACTTAGGCATCGCAAGGAGCTAACCATCACCAATGCATAGGGTGACCGTACATTCTTGACGCATGGCTCACTCGCACGGCTTGCTTGGCAGCCACCAACGCATGGGCGTGCTGCATGGGCTGGCCGCTCGACGCATGGGCCTGCTAGTCGCTCGACGCATGGGCCTGCTAGTCGCTTAACGCATGGGCGTGCTTGGCCGCATAGGCTATATGTGACGCCTTGATGCTTGGCTAGGTGCTTAGGCGCATGGGCGTGCTGCTTCAACGCATGGGTGTGCGGCGTGTGCTGGCCATCGCACGCTCGCTCGAATGGGCGCATGGCATGGGCTGCGTGCTTGGCTGCATGGCAGGCCACCTCGACGCACGGCATGGCTGCTCGGCAGGGTGCTCACCGCATGGGCGTGGCCGCTCGACAATGCGCTCAATGCACAGGTGTATCCACTCGACGCATGCGTCCGATCGGGGTTGCTCGACGCATGGCCTGGGCGTTGGCTGAGGCTGCTCGATGCATGGCCTGGGCACTGGCTGAGGCTGCTCGATGCATGGCCTGGGCACTGGCCGAGGCTGCTCGACGCATGGCCTAGGTGCTGGCCGAGGCTGCTCAACGCATGGCCGTCTTTCCATGCATATCTCACCCATCTGTGTGCCTTCCAATGCATCATCTCCTTTTTCTTTCTTCAGCCGCATGCCTTCACCAACAACTCTTCCAATGCATCAACACCACTCTAACACACAAAATTTTATACTTAGCCAAATTTTTTTCCAAATTTTCCCCAAAAGTCTTCCAATTTTCCTCTTTTCTTCTAATTTCCATTCTTTTCTCTACCATTCAACACTAGTTTCCACATCAACCTACTCGTCATACTAATCTCAATAGGGAACATACTCAAATAGAGAAATTAGGATTCAGGGTTCACAATGTCTAGGTGATAAACCGTTTTATTACCTCACATCGCTCACGTATGCTCATAAATCTGGTTACCAATACTCAATAATTCGGCCATAATCCCTAGGTAGGAGTTGTTCCGTAAATCGTTAACTTAAGTACCCTTCAGCCTTCAATAGGATTATATACCGGTTGAATTTGTAACCCTAGTTTTACAAGTTTAACAACTTATTGTAACTACTAAAACGAGTGGTTAACCTAAGTGAGCATGCAACTATTCTTTGTTATGGATTTTAAACGTCTAACACAATTTTATAACACCTTACAAAATTTTAGACATGCTAAACATCCACAACATACAACAAAGGCATTCAATATATAATATAACTATTATATTAAATAAAAGAAACCCTAACATGCATACTATATATTATAACATTTTATAACTTATTTTCAATGCATGTAAGATGCTTCCTACGGTGGTATTTTAAATCTGCATGGCATACTGTATGCACATACAAGATTTATTTAATTATAACATACATCACATGAATAAATAATTAAACACTAACTGATATGGTTTTAGTTTTGGCAAAAGCAAACAAAAAAAAAACCTAATTATTACAAAACAGCTTCTGAACCGCTTCCAGACCACTCGAACTGCTCCAAAACAACTCAAAAAACTTGAACCAAACCCGAACAATCTGAACTGGACCAACAAAGTCTTAATCGGACCAGCCAAAAACTATTCAAGGCTGAACGAACCGGACCACTAGAGAACTGGTCGAACCGGCTGCTCTCGCTCCACGTTCAACATCTCGCTAAGGCTCATCGTTTAGCATTGACGACAATCGTCATGCGTTTGCCTAATCATTTAGCGTTTGCATGATCGTGTAGCACCAACGCATGGCGCCTGACCAAACTGCACGATCGTGTAGTGTCTTCCTTCTATCGCATAGTGTCATCATCTAGTGTCGGACAACGCTACACAATCACTTAGTGTCTTACACTATCGTGCAGCTCTATCGTCTAACGCCAGACAAATGCTACACGATCACTTAACGTCATCATCTAACACCTGAAGTTGATCGTTTAGCGTGCACACAAAGGTAAGAGATCATGTAGTGCTATCGCATGGCACCTCGACGCATTGCTTAGCTGCGCATAAAGGTAAACGATCGTGTAGTGCTATTGCATAGCTCTTCAACGCATCGTTTAGCTCCCACCTGAAGTTATATGATTATGTAGTGCCATCGTATAGCAATACAATGCATCGTTTAGCTCCCACAGGTAGACGATCGTCTAGCACACAACACTTCAACGCTTCAATGCTCGAAGCTACACGATCATCTAGTATTAAACCTCAACAATGATATGAATAAAGGCTGATAAACTGGAATATGCAACGCGACTTCTTCACTTGTTTCTTCAATTACGGCTTAATTTCAACTCTAATGACTCCAAATAGATTAAAAAGTTTTGGGAACACATATAAGCTCATCAAATAAGAGCCAATTACAATTTTAATTGAGAAATCAAAGAGAAATGAAAAGGAAAAACTCAAAAAACCATATCAGTGCAGAAGTTTCATATAACTCATATAAAACACCCACCACACCAAAATTAAACTGAATTGGATGCTTATATGATGCTCTGATACCAATTATCGGATCGTATCAGCACGTAGCAGAAGCGATGAGGATCGATAAGAACTCTAATTCATTAATTTTGGTAGAAACGAAAGCATGCTATAGCATAAATAAATAGGTTTCATGACATACCTTTGTAGAACTTCTTCAAAGCTTTTATCCAACTGTAAATCTCTCCCAATCTTGATGTAGACCACCCTAAGATCTTTCTTACTATCCTCTTGGTACTCTAGATTGAGTTGTGGGACTCAAAATAAGCTGGAATCAAGGTAATTTGGAGATAAGTTCACAGCAGCAACCCAATGAAGGACTCTTTCTACTTACAAATTTTTCAGCAAAATTCTATTGGTTGCTGTTAGGTTTTATGTCCTAAAACTCGTGGTTTGTAAACAGTAAATTTATTTCTGAAAATTCAATAAGTTTTTATTGAATATATGAATTTTTTATTTGGTTTTAGAAATAAATCCAATAAACTAAAAGATCCATGACTATTACATGAGTACTTGAACTTTATATGGAGATATAAAAGTGGATCTGGTTCGAGTAAATAGTCAAAATGGTCTATAGTATATGAATAAGGTTGGGTGCCTTATTCTGTTAACACTATTAGATGTTGCCCACTCTGTAGTTGTTACAAGGAGTTGTAAAGTGCTATAGATGAAGTGATCATGATTCGTACATTTAATGACATGAGAAGTGGAGGCATCTTGTGCAATGAGTTTGTAAGATCGGACAAAGAAATAAGTCATTCATACTTTATAGCGTTGTTTACTGTTTAAGACTGACTATTTCAAAGCGATGACCTAGGTAACTTGACCTTAATCTAGAGCTAACTATGAACTTCTATTTATTAGGGACTATCCTTAGATCTGCATAGGTGAGGGTTGGCTCAATAGTGCCAGATCAATAAACCTTCCATTTTAGGGGTAAGACTGGGTAGATAGCTGGGGACATAAGGTGCAAGACGGAATTCACTCCTACCCACTTTTAGGGATTGCTCCTGCTCTTGTTTGTGATCACATGAATTTGCCCAAGGCAGAAGTCCCGGATGCCTTGATCTTGGGCTCCAAGGCTTTATTTATAGAGCTCAAACGTTGACAACTTTGATAATCCCACTCTGAATCACTGCCATTACTAACGCAGTAGGTGAGAATGTCATCATGATCTTATCTCTTTGATACTCCCCAGATATGCATTCATACTCGCTTCTGTTGCAGGATCAACGCATCCCACATACTCTTTGCGATTATACCTTCTATCATGGCTATCACTCTGTAGTTGCGGCATTTCATGCGACCAACTTTCTTCGTTGAGATCAATGTATGCGATCAAATTTGTGATGGTTTGAGATCAACGCATGTCATCGACACCTGCGACAACTACAAAATAGACATTTTGCCGCAAGATAATGCATGATATAGGGTTAGTAGGGATTTTTAGGGTTGATCAATGCAAGTTCATTACTCTACATAAATTCTTAGCAATATCAACACATATCTTGCTCATCAACCCTCATAATTCTTAGTAAAAGGTTGTAATAGCTTGTATTTCTACAAGATATCATGAATAACTCTAGAGAGGATTGGGTGCAAAAGTTAGATGAGGATCTCTAGGCCTACCGCACCACATATGAAACACCCATTGGCATGTCCCCTTATGTGCCGGTGTTTGGGAAAGCATGCCATCTCCCATTTGGATTAGAATATAAAGCGTGGTAGGCCTTGAAAAAGTTAAACTTAGATTTAGCAAGCTCTGGTGAGGAAGTTTCAATTGAATGAATTGGTGCCGCATATGAGAACGCCAAGCTTTACAAGGAACGGACTAAGAGATGGCATGACAACAAGATTTATAATAAAGATCTTGCTGTTTGTTAGAGAGTTTTGCCTTTTAACTCTTGTCTTCGTCTTGTTCCAAGAAAGCTTAAATCATGGTGGTCAGTGATAACTTGTAGAAATACAAGTTATTTATGCCACTTTATCTAGATATTGCGGCCAAAAGTTAGTGAATATGCGTTGATTGTATGAAAATTAGCCTAGTATTACAATAATTATAAATGTTTGCAATTACACCCACTAACACCATAAAGATGGAAGACAAGCCGAATTTTACTCTGTTTTGCAGGAGACCAAGTAACCGCTTGCGCTCAAGGCTCACGAGAAATTGATCAATGCATCTCTGTCACATTGCGCCCGTCAATCAACAATGAAAAGACGATTACCGAAATGACGGCGCAATGCGATAATCGATCCAAAGCTGCGCTTCAACTGCATGTGATAATAAAAAAAACACCTCATGCGAACCTATGATCAAATGATGCAACTGAGCAGCACAAGAGCGGAGGATTGCGATACGTGTACAACTAACGATTGTGCATAATTGATGGTCTGATTGCATAATAGAAGGAATAATATCCCTCCATCTACAGAATTACCATAACCATCAAGTGGGGACCACAAGGCTGGAGTCAATGATTTACTCCTATAAATACCCTATTGATTTCAGAGAAAAGTATGCTACTGGATACGGGGCTAAGTGCTGTAAGATTTTAGAGAGAAAAAGCTGAGCTGAGTGCTGTAGAGAAGAAATCCGGGAAGATAACGAGATAAGACCGAAAGGTGAATCTCAGATCCGACCTGCCATATATCCCTGCTACCAGTGGAGAAAGCCTGAGAGGGAAACTCTTCCTGCCATCAAAACCATTCGATCCGGCAAGCATATCTCCATCGAATCTGTGCCAAGACATTGGCACTAGTTTGTATCTGTTCTATCTCTCTTTCATTGTATTCCATATTTTCTTTACCTCTTTATTCACAAATCATGTATCAAACGCTTAGTAGAAATATTAAATGTTTCGATAGATTCCATCTACCATTTTCTGTCTATTTCCATTCACCCGTTAGTCACTTTCTTCATGATGTTTTCTTAATCTCTTGATGAGCAATATGAATCACCAAGAACTTAATCTGTATTAAAGTTACAAAATACGTTTAGCTAAAGCATGCTAGACGACATCTGCACCTGTGAGAGCAGAAGTGAAGATGTCATTCTGATCTATCAAGAGAGGGTTAGAAGAGTGCGTTAACTAAAGCGAGTAGTACTTCCAGACATGGAAGCAACCTTGCATTCATTACGTTAGACTCTGTTTCACCATAGACATGTGGGGAACATGGCCGATCACTGAGAGGTGTATGCCAAGAGAAGAGCGGAACAATATTTTTACCTTCAATCCAATTAAGAACTTGCGTTGTTTGTAATACTTATCTTTCTCTTTCTATTCTATTCATAAGACTGTCGCCACATCCCACATCTTTGCACAACCTTCATAGCCATCTTTAATCCTAGCATCTTGTACATAAAGTCTGTATCTTGTAACATCTAGCTTAGATTTATTGTATTTTTATGTTTTATCACATCTTTACTGCTTTCCTTTATTTTACCGCAATTTACATACTTGTACAAACTCTTTTATAAAGAATTGGAAACCTGGTCGCATATACCATGAACATACCGCAGTAACCGAAAACCATTTCCCCGTGTTCGACCTCGAATCATACCGAGAAACTTGCGGTGGAATTACACTTGGCTCCATTGTAAGGAAACTTGTGACAACGCAGAGCATACTACATGAATATTCCTAATTGACGCATAAATAGAAGTAGTATCGCAGCATTTTGAGCATTTAATATCATACATACCTACGAGATCAACAGTCAGGACCATTCATTGTGAGAGAAGTCTTTCCACATGGAGCTGTCGAACTAATGAATGAAGATAGGAGCAACATTTTTAAAGTTAATGGACAATGAGTGAAGCCTTACTATGAAGGCTCGGTGGATCAAGACAAATAGACCATTAACCAAGGCGGGCAAGCCTGATCACCCACATGGATGCATCTCTTCTACAGCTTCACTCTGATCTTTCCACGGATGTCTGTTTTATCCTTTTCATGCTTTCATAGTTAACTTATTGATTTGCTTTATTTAATTCCTGCTATTTTGAGATTTGCCACATGACTTCTTGATTTGACCTCATGGAAGCGATCTGCCGTTGAATCATGACTTCTTGCTTTATTTCCAGGGATGTCTGCTCTATCCCAACTTCCCTTGCTACATAGGCTGGTTAACTTATTGAGTTGGAGTTGTCAACCAGCCTATGCAGCAAGGAAATAGCAGGCTGGAATAGTGGTGGTGTCCTAGGGGGAAACCCTTGCGATAGTGGATCCTAATGAGGACGCACCACGATCTCCAATGAGGGATTCATTAGTGATGTGTTGAAGGAGGTGGAAGAAAAAAAAAGGGCCGAGAAGGAAAAGGCTAACAAAGAAAGGGAAGAGAGTGCTGAAAGGAGGCAAGAAGAGAAGGATAGAAGAAAAGCTGAAAAGAAACAAAAGAAGAATGAGGAGAAGAGGTTGAAGAGAGAAGAACGACACCGATGCAAAGCAAAAATCCCGACTATTAAGGGACAATCCACCTCCACAAGGGTGGAAGATCCATTGGCGATGAAGAATACTGAACCAAACAAGTAAGAAATTATCGATATTCCTCAAGCGAGGTGTTGGAGAGGTACCAGCACACAGTGGAAGCGAACAAGATCCATAAGCACTCTAATTCATCAATTTTGGCAGAAAAGAAAACATGCTTAAATAGAGTTTAATGGGTTTCAAGAACATACCTTTGCCAAACCGTTGAAATCTTTATTTCCAATTGCAGATTCCAGACGATTAGCCTCTGTTCGTATCGTCGTTAAGCTTCAGAAGCTAAACGATCGTTTAGCTTCATGCATTAGATGATGTGAAGAAAAAACTAAACGATCGTGTAGCTTCGGGTGTTAATCGTTTAGGTGTTGTGCACTACACAATCGTGTACCTGCTGGAGCTAAGCGATGCGTTGTATTGCTATACGATGGCACTACACGATCGTGTAGCTTCAGGTGGGAGCTAAGCGATGCAACGAAGAGCTATACAATAGCACGACGCGATCGATTATCATGATCGTTTACCTTTGATCGGGAGCTAACCGATGCATTGAAATGCTAAGCGATAGCATTAAGCGATCGTTTACTTATGTGCGACAACTGGGTGATGCGTTGAAAGCTATGCGATAACACTAAGTGATCGCTTACCTTGCATGCACGCTAAACGATCAAGACGTGATGCTAAACGATGAAGCTATGCGATAGTGTTGGACACTAAGCAATCGTTTAGCGTTCTATGGCACTAGACGATGACACTATACGATAGAAGGCAAACACTACACGATCGTGTAGCTTTGTTAAGCAATGTGCGTTAGTTGCTAAACGATCAAGCAAACATTAAACGATTAGGCAAACACATGGCGATGGTCGTCTGAGATGTTGGGTGAGAGCAAGAGCAGTCGATTCGATCAGTTCTCTTAAGGTCTGGTCTGGTTTAGCTTTAAATGGTTTGTGGCTGGTTCGGTTCAGACGGTTTGGATCCGGTTCAAACGACTTTGAGTAGTTCGAGCAGTGTTGAAGCTGTTTTTGTAATAGTTAGGCTTTTGCTTGCTTGGTTTTGCCAAAACTAAAAACCATATCAGTCCATGTTTAATTATTTATGCATTGGATGTATGTTATAATTAAATAAATCTTGTATGTGCATACAGTATGCCATTTTTAGATTTAAAATCCCACCGTAGGAAGCATGCAACATGCATTGAAAGTATGTTATAGTTTGTTATAATATATAGTATGCATGTTAGGGTTTCTTGTATTTAATATAAGTTTTATATTAGATATTGAATGCCTGTATGTTGTGGATGTTTAGCATATCTAAAGCTTTATAAGCTGTTATAAAAATTGGGTTAGAAATTTAAAATCCATAACGAAGAACAATTGCATGCTCACATAGGTTAACCACTTGTTTTAATTAGTTAAAATAGGTCGTTAAACTTGTAAAACTAGGGTTACAAACTCAACCGGTATATAATCTTGTCAAAGGCTGGGGGTATTTAAGTTGACGGTCTACAGAACTCCTCTTACCTGGGGATTATGGCCGAATAATTGAGCGTTCGTAACCAGTTTTATGAGTATTCGTGAGCGATGTGAGATAATAAAAGGGTTTATCACCTAGACATCATAGGTTTAAGTCCATTTATAAGAGTTATACTTGGATAAACCACATAAACTTACAGTTATTTTTATTAGCCGGAAAGGAACCTAAGTATAATTTTACCCAAAAAATTAGAACACTTCAGTGGTAGTTAATAACTTCTATATGATAGAGTTATTAGAAAACTTCATCAGGAGATTACCAACATACGCGATATGTTATTCTTAACTCTCACATCCCTAAGAGTTCACAGTATGGATTTAAGCGTACTTCGTGTCACCCTGGGAGTGACCTCTATACGGAAAGTATTTTTTAGCTTAAATTTAGACTCTGGTGAATAAGGGGAAGTTGTTCGAATAGAAATCAAGTGTACGATTTCAACTGCCACGTCTCCACATAGTTCACACCATGAGATTTATATGATGCTTCGTGTCACCTGAGAGTGACCTCCCTACGGAAAGCGGATGTATGCGTCAATATCAAGGGGAATGGGGGAAGTAGTTCATAGTAAGTGGGTGAAGGAAATTTGTGAACATATCCTACGGTCTCCTCCATTAGTCTAAACCATGAGATTCTTATGTTGTGCCTGCTATTTAGCTTTCAGCAGCCCTTTGCTAGTCGTTTAACGATGGCTATCCCTACGGAGGGTTGTAACATAGGATTTGGAACAACCCAGGCTTCAGTAAAATGAATAGGGTCTTATAGTTCTATCTTGGGTATTGTCTTCTATTTTGGAGGCATACTCATACCGTTCTGTAGGATTTGAAAAAGGTGGGTCTACACATACAAAATTATTAAGTGTTAATAATGTCTAACCAAAAGCGGTACCTAAATAACTATCGGAATATTAGTTATTCTTGAGGTAGTATTTAGTCAAGAATGTCTTTATATAGTATTGTTGCAAAATAATAATCTTCGATACATTATAAAATTGCTAAAACTTGATTGGATTTAAAATTTCAAAATGATGAGTTCAATAATACAAGTGTTAGCATCGGATAAACTCATCGAGAATAACTATGTGAATTGGAAATCAAATTTGAACACAATACTTGTGATAGACAATTTGCAGTTTAACTGAGAATTGTCCTCCCATTCCTAGCTCTAACAGAAACCAAAATGTTCGGGATAGATCTGACAAATGGGTCAGGGCTAATGATAAAGCTCGTGCTTACATCCTCACCAACTTATCTGATGTGTTGGCAAAGAGGATATGAGTACTGCCAAAGAGATTATGGAATCTCTACGAGGGATGTTTGGACAATTGTCCTTCACCCTGAGGCATGATGCCATCAAAGTATGTTTACAAAAGTCGCATCAAAGAGAGGACCAATGTTCATGAACATGTTCTGGACATGATGGTCCACTTTCATGTGACAGAAGTAAACGGTGCTGTCATGAACGAGAGAAGTCTAGTTGGTTTTATTCTAGAATCTCTTTCGAAGAGTTTTCTGCAATTCTGTGTGAATGCATTGATGAATAAAATTTAATACAGCTTGACTAGTCTACTAAATGAGCTACAGGCTTACCAGACAATGTTGAGAACAAAGGGTCTGGAGTCAGAAGTAAATGTTATTACTACCGAGAAGAGAGGAATGTCCTTCAAGCCTGATGTTGCCTCCTCTTCAAAGAATAAGAGTATTCCTTTGAAGAAAGGCAAAAGGAAAGGGAAGAAAAGCCTATTAGAAAGAAAGGCAAGGATAAAACTATAAATAAAGGAAAATGTTTCCACTTCAACGAAAAAGGGCATTGGAGGAGACACTACCCTCAGTATCTTGCCAAAAAGAGAGCAGAGAAAGGTAACCAGGCTAACTAGTCCCTGGGACCATTTGCTCAGCTCATCCAGTGGGAGAAGTTGCTACTTGTTTTACTACTTTAGTAAAATCTTGTTAAGAACAAATTGTATATATTTTTGTGATAAATGAAATGTTCATTTTCAAAAAATTATGTTTGTTCTAGCGACCTCTGTTAAGAATCAAATTGTCAAAAGCTATTTGCAAATATTTTGATATTTAAGTGGCTAAATCAAAATATAGAAAGTTTAAAGATTTCAAGTTCTGACTGTTAACAAAGAGTTTTTGAGATAGGTCAGATGCATCTTACTCAGAGTTGAGAGTACCTCAATGTAGTGGGAGGAAAGTGTGTTTCTTGGCCATTATTGAGAATAAGATGTAATCCCCATATAGTTTTATTCAAAAGCCTATTGTATACTAACATGTTTACGTCGACTCTCTCGGCTAAAGTGTTTGAGAATTACCTAGTAAGACTAGAAATACTAGATAACCTAGGGCAAGTGGGAGAAATATTGGGTATAAGATACCAAATGGTAAAAGATGGGTATGGGATGTCCTAGTTTATTGTATTTCTCTATAAAAACTCAAAAACTCAGTCTTATATATCGGATGTATAAGTTATCACTGGAGTTTTAGTACAAGTGGGAGATTGTTGGGTTTTATGTCCTACAACTCGTGGTATGTAAACAATGGAACTTATTCTGAAAATTCAATAAAGGTGTTATTGAATAGATCTATTGCTTGAATAGAAATCCAATAAACCTAAAAGTTCCTTGACTACAAGATGAATACTTGAACTTTATGTGGAGACATAAAGGTGGATCAGGTTCGAGTAAATAGTCAAAATGATCTATAGTATATGAATAAGTCAGGTACCTTATTCTGGTAACACTATTGGATGTGGCCTACTCTGTAATTGTTACAAATAGTTGTAAACTGCTACAAACGAAGTGATCCTAATTCGTTCATATTGGACATGAGGAGTGGGGGTGTCCTTGTGCAAAAGGGTTTGTAAAAGATCGGACCATGAAATTAGTCACTCTTACTTTATAACGCTTTTACTGTTTAAGACTGACTATTTCAAAGCGATGACCTAGGTAACTTGACCTTAATCCTGAGCTAAGTACGAACTCCTGTTTATTTAGGATTACCCTTAGATTGCATAGGTGAGGGTTGGCTCAACAATGCCAGCTCAATAGGATTCCCATTTCAGGGGTAAGACCAGATAGATAGCTGGGGACATAGGGTGCAAGAGGGAATTTACTCCTACCTGCTTTTAGGGATAGTAGAGAGGTTGTTCCCTTAAGTGCTAATTCTAGGTATTGAACAAGGGATCCCACCCTCTCATTGGCCTGAGAAGGACTTGCCTTTGTTGATTGGATCACAAAACAATTGTTCATTAGAGGATCAGTGGGGACTTAAGGAACAAGAGGTAATTTTGGAGGTAAAATAGAGATTTGACCCAGCCATTATTGCGAACAACCTGTGAAGGGTTAACTTACTAGTCATGGTTATATCAAGTGGACATAATATATCTATAGTGAGGGGAGTTCAACTATGGGCTTTAGTGGAGTGACCCATCAGTTAACGAATGGGGGTTAGATCTGTCTAATGAGTTTAGCCGATTAATCTCAGATTGTTGAAGCCCATGATTTGTCCATGAGGTCCCTGGTAGCTCGGAAATGGATTAGCTCTAGAGTAGTGTGATAAGTTAATTTGAAATGTTCAAATTAGAATAAAATGGAATTAGAGTATATATATATATATATATGATTTAAATATATGAAGATGGATTTGTGTAAAACTTAATTTAATATTGGATATTAAATTAATTAGAATTATTTAAATTATTTAAATAAGAAATTAAGTTTTAAAATTAATAAATTTTGATTTTAGAAATAAAATATGATTTCAAAATCAAAAAATAGATTTTAGAAATAGAAAATTACACAAAGTGAAAAATCAGATTTTTCATCTTCATCTTCAACTTGCTCACAATGAAACCCACTTATTCAGCCTTCAATAACTCCAACCATGAGTTGCATCCCATGCAGCAAATCTCTTTACATGATAGTCTGCAATATATTGAAGAGATTGGAGTGAAGATAAAGTGATGCAACCAAAAGAAAATTTTCTGAAAAGTGAAAAAATTCAGGTAAAAGAAGATGTTCTTCTTTTGGGTTGTTGTAGTGAGTTTTCTCTAGATTCCTTTTGATTCCAGGTTATTTAGAGTCCGACAACTCAATCTAGAGCACCAAGAATAGTAGGGAAGATCTTGTTGTGGTCTACACAAAGATTTGGAGGATTTAGCAACTGGAAACAAAGATTTCAACGGTTCGGCAAAGGTATGTCCTTGAAACCCATTAAACTCTGTTTAAACATGTTTTCTTTTCTGCCAAAATTGATAAATTAGAGTGATTATGGATCTTGTACCTTTCCAACACCTCGCTGCATGTTGGTACCTTTCCATCACCTCGCTTGAGGGATATCAATAATTTCTTGCTTGTTTGGTTTAGTATTCTTCATCGCCAATGGATCTTCCACCCTTGCAGAGGTGGATTGTCCCTTAATAGTCTGGATTTTTGCTCTGCACCAGTGTCGTTCTTCTCTCTTCAACCTCTTCTCCTCATTCTTTTTTTGTTTATTTTCAGCTTTTCTTCTATCCTTCTCTTCTTGCCTCTTTTCAGCCCTCTCTTCCCTTTCTTTGTTAGCCTTTTCCTTTCAGCCCTTTTTTCTTCTTCCACCTCCTTCAACACATCACTAATGAATCCCTTATTGGAGTTCGTGGTTCGTCCTCATTAGGATCCACTATCGCAAGGGTTTCCCCCTGGGACACCACCACCATTCCAGCCTGTCTATTACTGACTAAAATTATGGGGATGCAATATGCGATGTATGTCTTAGGTAATGCGTTGGTTCTCATGCGTCAGTGGCCATGCATTGGAATGAAATGTATGTGTTGATCTCATATGCAATGACTATGCGTTCCTGTCATAAGTTTTCTTGCACTCCTGCCAAGTATAATGTGAACGCAAGTTTCTCGGGTGATCCAAGGCGAACTCAAGGACTTGCAGCTAAAGGGTATACGGTGATGTGTTTGCGGCGGATAAATAAAATAATGATGGGGGTTATAAGCTATAAACTACTCCTACTCCTAACTAATAGATTAAGCGATGGGAATATGATTGAGAGGTAGAGACACGACAACTGTTGATGTGTAGTAAAATGCATGGAAAAATAGATAAAATGTGAGGATGTCTTCATTACAATACTAAGCTATACCGCAAGGGCAACCCCAGCCAACACAAACTTATGCGATCATGCCATACACATCCAACGCAGATGCACGTGATGTGTAATAGCAAACGAAACTTATTCCTAAGTCTCCATTCTTGCTTATGCGATCTTAATCCAGCTCTCACGAGCCTTGATTCTAACCTAGCTTTCTCAAGTATTAGGTTTGTTCTTTAGACTCTCTCTCGAGTAGCTCTAAAGGGGTGATTGACGCATACATAAGACAAGGTAATCACATGAGTCTGGCTATTGTAAGATTATTCCTATTCCTAGTGAATACGAATGCGATCAACTACTTACCCTCCCGGGCAATTAGTTGCTGTTGATTTTACTCATAGACAAGCATTGTGTCCGCCTATAGATAAGCATTGCTATAGCTTCACACTTAAGCAAATAAGGTTTTCTCACAACACTCACGCAACGCACACCTCCTGGTGGTTTGCTACATGCTTCATATTCTTAATCCGCATGATTAAGTATGCGATACTCTAGCAATCTTACTTAATGATGCAATGAAAGTTAAGGGTGCTAAGTAAATGAAGATGGAGATGGAGTCGAAGGAAAATATAGAAATGTATTGATCACAAAATGTATTAATTCCTTAAGCCAAAATGTAATACAATACAATATAAGGAAAGAAGAGAAATGGAAGGACCAGTTGGAAGCAATGTCTTGCTTCCAACAGATGTGTGTCAAGGCTGCTGGTGGTGCCATGGATGGGCGATGGAGCAGACTCTCTCGAGCTCTAACTCCAGCAAAGGCTCCAGTCGTCACTCGAATTGGATGAAGGAGATGAAGAACTCTCAAGCTTTCTTCTCACGCTTTCGTCTGGATCACAAGGATCCACCCGAAGGTAGAAACTTGGATAATTTGAAATTCTACTCATCGGCTTCTATTTATAGAGCTTGATCTCGACAACATTAATGGACCTGCTCTAATTCTAACATTCACGGCACGATGGTCCTTTTGATAATCCCAATGTATGCATTCATGCTTGCATTTCACTTACCTTCCGTTCATCCCTCTATTATGGTTATCATTATGTAGCCCAATCTCTCTACAATGACCGCATTTGCTTGATGACCGCAACTTCTCTGCAATGACTGCATTCACTTAACGACCGCAACTTCTATGCGATGGACGCATGCGGTTAATGACCGCAACGTCCATGTGTCGAAGGTATGCGTTTGCCTTTGCGATGGAGATTTTCCCCGCATGTAGTCGTC
Source organism: Benincasa hispida (assembly GCF_027475165.1). Classification (NCBI taxonomy): domain Eukaryota; kingdom Viridiplantae; phylum Streptophyta; class Magnoliopsida; order Cucurbitales; family Cucurbitaceae; genus Benincasa; species Benincasa hispida. The sequence goes on from NC_143478.1 coordinate 59,098,366, forward strand.
TTTGCAATAGCCCGGCTTCCGCGTATGCGCCTGCTTCCTGCATTAGCTACAAAAATAGATAATTGAATGCATAATAACGCATAATAGTGGGTTAACTGAGATTTTTGATGTCGATCGACGCAAACTCGTTTTCTCATGAATTCCTAACATATTCGCCGTATATTTTACTTAACAACCCTCATAATTCTAAATAAAAGGCTAACTCCAACTTCAATTAGCCCTCCATCTCAGTTCATGTTACTTAGAATGTTGCTAAATACTTCCTTGTCACCTTTCCTTTGCAACTCGCTTGCAATGTGAAGTTGGGATAGAACAAACATCCCTAGATTATTCAACTATCTTTCTCTTATCTCGATGGTCGAAGCAACACCTTCGAGGTAAAATTAAATTCTCCTGACGGTGGTTGAGCAACCGTCGAGAGTAGTTTGATTTTTAAAAAAATAAGAAATAGAAATGAAATGATTTATGGCAAATTTTTACGGTTAGGCCGATGGTATGGAAGTATTCATATGGATAACGTTTGATTTTCTCGACAGTCACTCAAATACCGTCGGGCTTTGTGGCATTAAGTCGATGGTACATGGAGAGACCATCGAGTGATTGTTATTACAATAAAAAATTTATGGAAAATAGGGAAGTTATGCCGATAGTGGTTTAAGAAGATTGTCGGGAGGCGTGGAGTACGCCCGACGGTACGCGAAGGACCGTCGACCCATGGGTATTAAATTAAAAATTAGGTTAGAATTTGTGAATTTATGCTGATGGTTGTGTCAGAACACCATTGATAGAACTTTTTATTAGCTCGACGGTTTTCATGTGACCCTAGGGAGTGTGCAACTCCCTCGACGATTTTTTATTTACCTTCCCGACAGTTTACCAGACGACCGTCGGGAGAATTTTTTTTAAAACTCCCGCATAGCCTCTTCTTCCTCTATTTTTCTTTTTCTCTTTTCGATCTCCAAAACGTTTTTTGATCTCCCTCACTCGTTGTCCGGTCTAGTCACCGTCAGCTCATCGTCCAGTCACCATCACCTTTTCTTCAACTTTAGTAAATCTCTTCCCGTGTCTTTTTTAACTCCCATGCGCTAGATTTTTGTTGTGTATTTAAACTGCGTTGTCCCTGCATATTGATGTTTGCTTAACTCTGTTGAGACCTGTGTTGAATGGAGTAAAAAAATATTCCATTATGCAAAGAATGAGTGAGAGAGTGATTGCTCTCAAAAAGAGCTATTATTCCTAGCTTAATTCGAGCTCGTTAATGGATTTTATGTGTTTATTTCTCTATTTTGTAGGTAACGAGCAACCAAGAGGTAGAATCAGGGATTTGAAGTTGATCGAGACTAATTTGAAGCGATTTGGAGTAGATTTGAAGTATTCAAGCTTCAAGGGACATGAAATGACCAAAATACCCCCAGCATCAGCATCACAACGCTGTGCAACGCTCAAGCCCAATGTTGTAAGACAGTAGCGTAGCATTGCAACGGTTCTTTAGAGCGTCACGATGATAAGACATTTTGACGGACGGATGAGGAGAGCGCACGCGAGTGAGCGTTGCAATGCTACCCTGAATTTTTCTATAAATGTCTCCTCTTACTAGATCAAATGAGAGAAGTGGGAGTGCTGAATTGTATAGAAAAAGGCCCTAAAAATGTCGAACTTTTCATGGAGGTTGAGAGGAGGCCTTGATTTCTTCTTTTTCCTCTATGTATTTAGTATCATAGGTTAGATTTATTTTTCTGGATTATGGTTTTGTGTTGGATTGTATCCCATTGCTTTGTCTATTGATCAATGAGGTATCAATTAGTCCTTAGACTAAATGTTCTGATGATATATATTCACTAGTGATGGGCCTACGTTCCGAAGTGCGCTCATGCAAGGGATGCATTGTCAATGGAGTACGGTATCATAGTATTGAGCGTGATAATTTTTGAAGTACACAAAATAGCGAGATCATGCTGCCTTCAAAAAGTGAAGGTGGAAGAGCTATGGTGTTGTCAATGAAGTATTGGACTTCCAATATGCCAAGAGAAGGCGTGTAATTATATTTAAGTGTACTTGGTTCGATACAGATCCTAAAAGGACAAACAGAGACACATGGATTTAGGGTATATATCAATTAATACAGCTTGTCATTTGTTTGTTAACGAGCCTTTTGTATTTGCCAGTCAAGCCACACAAGTTTTTTACATCAACGAACCCAAATATGGTAATAATTAGAAAATGGTGCAAGTAGTCTAAAACAAGCGTGTGTGGGACATGCCAGAAGTAGAAGAATGTGAGAATGACTAACCTAAGTTGTTAGAAGATGTGAATAGTATTACTTGTACAATTGATGAATCAATGAATGATATCAGTTGTAGAGTTGATGTTGATCCTATAGTTGTAGAAGAACAGATAATTCAGCCAGTTGATGATGACTTCATAAATGACGAGGAAGAAGATGTATAATCGTCTTCTAATAGGAGTTTGAGTTTCGAGGAAGAGGATGTAGAACATCTTAATGATACGAAATAACCATGTAATCTTCTAATAGGACTTTGAGTTTGAGTTTCATAACTTACATATGTTTGTATAACATATATATTGTTGTTTGCATAGGAATAATGGTAGGTCATACTGATGAGGAGGCAATCTTGGAGTATTTAGCGGTCGAGCAAATTGGCGGATCATCCTCCATGGGAGATAATTAAGGTTATTTTAGACTCACATTTTATTTTAAATCCATACTCGGTAATTTGAATACAAACTAATGTTTAATTAAACTAATAATGTATAATTTCTTTAGAGTCTAGTTGGACGAGTAATAGAGCTGGATGCAGATACTCTCGAAACGTTGATTTGGATAGATATGTGCAAAAAAATTGGGGAATTCCTATCGAGATTGACCCTGTATGTGAGAAACTAATTTCCAACAATGCAACAATGTTTAGCAATGTCATTGGTACCAACTTTCGGGAATATTTTTCTGTTTGTTATGGATCATGGGGAGAGGTACCAATAGAAACTAGAGAGCTAGTTAAAAGTTGATTATTGGTAAGATGGTTATTTGATATTTTACAAATTATATACATGTGTCTGCATGTGTAGAGATACTAATTAGTTTTTCTTTTCTTTCTTAATTCAGAACCATTTTGTGTTACACTTGTCCAGCCAATTGGTCTATAGATTCATCGATGAATAGATGAAAAGTTCGTTCAAAGAGTACAGGGGGGAACTACACAAACACTATAAAAAATCTGCAAATCCTGAAGAGGCACGAGCACACCCACCTGATCGAGTTAAAGACGACATAGAAGATTGGCACTTTTTATGCTACAAGTTTGAATCCACCGACTAGAAAGTAAGAACTTTTTGTCTTTTTTTTTTTGTTTACAATCTTTTCAATTACTCATTTCCTTTTAATTTCTCATTTTCTTAGAAAGTGGCAGAGACTAATCAAAGGAATCGGTTAGCCCAAAAGTATTCTCATACAGCTGGATCTAAGACTTTCATGTGAGAATCCACGTTATTTAATCAGGCCGCTAATGATGCATATGTAAGTTTTTATTCCGCTATTTAACTTTATTTATATGTAATTTTCATACAATAATTAGTCCTAATTATAGATGTAGAGTCAAATTGTCGAGCTGAGAGAAGCCTTCACCCAAGAAGGGTCTGAACCAATATCGAAAGAAGAAATATGCGAGCAGGTGTTAGGCACAAGAGTGGGCTTTGGTATGACACTAAAGGGTAAAAAAATGAAAGGAAAAAAGTAAATCATCATCTAGTGCATCCTCAACAAGAGAAAAGTAAATCATCATCTAGTGCATCCTCAACAAGAGTTATGAAAGAGCAAAAACAAGAGATAGAATAGTTAAAGGCTAGACTGGCTAGATTGGATGAACTGGAAGCTCAAAGACAATCTGAGATGGATCATATGAAAGCTACGCTCTTACAGCTCATGGGAGATAAATCGAACTAGGTATGAACTCTTCAATTTTTGTAGTAAACTAATTAGAAGTTTGTGTATGTTGTTATCCTGCAGTTATGGTAATAACATTAATGTATAGTTATTTAAAGTATGGTTAGTGTTCTGATGTTGAGTTTGATTTTTAGTTTATGCTAAATGGGGGAGGGGGAGATATGAACTCTTCAACTTTCGTAGTAAGCATGACTAGAAGTGTGTGTATATTGTTATCCTGCAGTTATGGTAACAACATTAACGTATAGTTATCTAAAGTATAGTTAATAATCTGAAGTTGAGTTTGATTTTTTGTTTGTGCTAAATTTAGGGGGGGGAGGGGGGGTTATGAACTATTCAACTTTCGTACTAAACTAATTAGAAGTTTGTGTATGTTGTTATCGTGCAGTTATGATAACAACATTAACATATAGTTATTTAAAGTATAGTTGGTTTATTGAGCTGGCGCTGTTGAGCCAACCTTGACCTATGCAAATCTAAGGATAATCCCGAATAAATAGGAGTTCATAGTTAGCTTAGGATTTGGGTTAAGTTATCTAGGTCATCGCTTTGAAATAATCAGTCTTAAACAATAAAGAACATTATAAAATAAGAGTGACTTATTTCGTGGTTCGATCTTATGCTTCCACTCCTCATGTCATAACATGAATTAGGATCACATCGTCTGTAGCACTTTACAACTCCTTATAACAACTATAGAGTGGCCCGCATCCAATAATGTTACCAGAATAAGGCACCCAACCTCATTCATATACTATAGATCATTTTGACTATTTACTCGAACCTGATCCACTTTTATGTCTCCACATAAAGTTCAAGTACTCATGTAATAGTCATGGATCTTTTATTTTATTGGATTTATTTTTAAAACGAAATAAGCAATTCATATATTCAATAACAACTTATTGAATTTCAGAAATAAGTTTTATTATTTACAAACTACGAGTTTTAGAATATAAAACCCAACAAATCCCACTTGGACTAGAACTCCAGTGGTAACTAATATATGCAAATATATAATACTGAGTTACTGAGTTTTATAGTGAAATACAATAAATTAGGGCATCACATACCCACTATTTATCATACGGTAGTCGATACTCGATTTTCTCCCACTTGCCCTAGGTTATTCACCTAGTATTCCTAGTTACTAGGTGATTCTCTAACACTTTAGCCGATAGAATCGTTGTATACATGTTAGTATACAATAGACTTTTATTAAACTATATGGGGAATGCATCATATTTTTGCAACACTTGTTTCTCAATAATGGCTAGGAAGTCATACATTCCTCCCATTACATCGAGGTACCCCTAATTCTTTAAGTAAGATGCATCTGACTTGTTTAAACAATCCTTGTTTGCAGTGTTAATTCAATAACTTTTTATTGACTTATGCAAGTTTTTATGGAAACAAATAATACAAGGTGAATTTTAACAATATTCCAATAATTGGAATGATGTTGAGAAAACAATTTAAGGCAATTAGAAAGTTTGTTACTGGATTTCATTTTCTATCAAATAGACCTAGAAATCTTAAACTTTCTAAACTTTTGATCCAATCAAAGCATTTCGGTTTTATCTAACAAATTTTGTACATTTTGAACTTTTCAACTGTTCTAAACTTATCACTTAGGTTAAATAACTACTTGCCTTTATTGGTTTCTAGCCGTTTTAAAGATCTGAATATTTACAAATGGCTTTTAACTAGGTTGATTTTTAGCAGAAGTTACTATGCGATAGAACAAACATAATTTTTGCAAATGAACATTTCATTTATAATAAAAATATATGCAATTTGTTCTTGTACAAGGTAACAAAAGTAGATAAGATTATCTTCAGATAGCAATATCTCCCACTGGTCGTGTTGAGCACAATAAGCAATCTTCAGGAACTAGTTTGCTTGTTTTGCTTTCTCTACTCTCTTCTCAGCAAGGTATTGAGGGAAATTCCTCTTCCAGTACCCTTCCTCGTTGGAGTGGAAACACTTTCCTTTGTCTGCAACGTTAGCCTTGCCTTTTCTCTCAGCGATTTTCTTTTTCCCTTTCCCTTTACTCTTCTTAAGAGGAATACTCTTACTCTGTGAAGAGGAAGCAACATCAGGCTTTTTGAAGAACGTTCCTCTCTTCTCAGCGGTAGTAAATATACTTCCGGTTCTAGATCTTTAGCTCTCATCATTGTCTGGTAGGCCTATAGCTCATTAAGAAGAGTAGTCAAGTTATATTCAATTTTATTCATAAGCCATTCGTGCAGAACTGCATAAAACTCTTCGGAAGAGATTCTACAATAAAACTAACTTGAATTCTCTCGTCAACGACAACCCCATTTACTTTCGCCACATTGAAGTGGACCCATGTCTAGGACATGTTCACGAACAGAGGTCCCCTCTTTCATGAAGTAGTTGTAAACATACTTAATAACATTATGCCTTAGTGAGAAGGGCAGTTGTCCGAACATCCCTCGTAGTGATTCCATAATCTCTTTGGCAGTACCTATACCCTCATGTTTCATTGCCAATACATTAGATATACTAGTGAGGATATAGGCACGGGCTTTGTCATTCGCCCTCATCTATCTATCATACGCATCCCAAACAGTTCGGTTTGCATTAAAGTTTGAAATGGGAGGAAAATCCTCTATTAAGACGAACCGTTAATCATCTATCACTACTATAGCATTCAGGTTTGATTTCCAAGTAGCATAATTATCCCCAATTAGTTTATCAAATGCCAACAATTGTACTAATGAACTTGTCATTCTGAAAAATATAAACAAATTATAAGTGAATTGCTTTTAAACCCAATCAAATTTTAGAAAAGTAATAATATACCCAAGATTACTTTTGTGACGATATTATGGCAAGACATTCTTGACTAAATACTATCTCCAGAATAACTCAAATTTCGATAGTCATCTAGATAACATTTTTGGTCAGAAATTACTAACTCTTTAGTAATTCTGCAAGTGTAACCCTTTGTTTTCAGACCTCATAAATCTGATCCCAACGATGCTCCCGAAGTTGGAAAGTCAAAGTTGAAACCGACTTTAGAAATCCCTTCCATTTATGGAGTTTAAGTTCTTCTGAATCCTATGTTAAAACCCTCTAAGGGGATAGCCGTCGTTAAACGAAAAGTGAGGCAGACTGAAAGATGACAAGTAGGCTTAACATAAATATTTCACGATTTAAACCAACAGAAGAGACCATAGGATATGTTGACATATATCCTTCAGCCACTTACTATGAACTACTTCCTCCATTCGCTTTGGTCTTGACCTGTGACAACACTTTCCGAATGGAGCAGTTGAGGTATAATCAACACGAAGTGTTGCACGGATCTCATGGTGGGAATTATCTAGGGACGTGAGAATTGAAATCAATATATCATATATTTGATTTTTCATTGAACAGCTTCCAAATGGAGCATTTTAGTTATAATCGACACAAAGTGCCGCATGAACCTTTCGGTGTGAACATCTTGAGAACGTGAAAATTTTAAAATCAAAACATCACAATTGATTTTAAAGTGAACATCTTCCCCTATTCACCTAAATCTCAATTCATGTAAACATTTTTTGAATGGAACAGTCGAGGTATAATCGACACGAAGTGCCACATGAATTTTGATCGGAACTCTTAGAGACGTGAGAGCTAAAAATAATCATATCATATATGTTTATTAATCTCCCAGTGAAGTGTTCTAACATATCATATACGTTAGTTGATTTTCACTAAAGTGTTCTAATAGCATATCATATATGTTATTAAACTCCCACTAAAGTGTTCTAACGATTAAATGAGGTATTCATTTCTTAGGCTTGTTCTGCTAATTAAACCACCTAAGTCTATGTAAGACCCTAACATTAAATCTAAAGTGGGAAGTTAAATAGAGAAGAAAAATCCTAAGTAAGGATATTGGAACAAAGGGAGGAAAACATCAAAATTATCCAAAAATGTAACCAAAATCCAAACGCCTATGAAGGGCTTAAAACATGTTGGACGCAAGAAGGCATGGAGGATGGAAGCTAGAAAACTTGAAAAATGGCTAAGGGTTGCACACAACCAACGCAAAGGCATACATGAGGACACAGGTAGCAAGCATGCATCGAAGTGAACATGCTAGGCACGCCAGCCATACGTCGAGGCCAAGCACACAGGCCGTGCGCCAAGCACACAGGCCAGCATCGAGGCCTAACGCACAGGCCATGCGGTGAGGGCAAGCGCAGCCCATGCGTCGATGGTGTATGCCGAGCGCGTAGTCCATGCATCGATGAGCGCCTACCTATGCGTCGAACAAACAAGCAAGCGAGCTATCCTATGCACTGTCGGGCAACCATGCGTCGATGCGCCAGGCCAAGCGTAAGCCCACACGACCGAGAGTGCCTATGCGGCTGAGCATGCCATGTGGCCAACCGTGCAAGCGCTTAGGTAGCACACCATGCGTTCATACCTAGTAGGCCGAGCAAGCACAGCTAGCAAGCCATGCATCGAGGGTGAGCGACCACCCTATGCGCTGGTGATGACCAACTCATGCGTTTGCTAGGTTGGACTTTGATGAAGGAAAGGTGAGTTGCTATGCGTTAAGGATAGAAGGTGAGGCTAATTGATGGAAAACTTCAAGGGAGAATGCCAAGAGTATACGAATATAAGACTTAAAAAATTTAAGTAGTGAAATATGTGAGGTATTTAAGTGATTTAGGTGGCAAGAGGAAGATCACATAAAATCCAAGTAGGAGGTGGCTAAAGGAGATTTCATGCAATTCACCTAAGCATAGGGTGGGTGAAGGAGATTTCATACAACAAAAGGAATTTTGGCTGGCAAGTTGAAAGGAGAAAACTCAAGGCTATGCTAAGGATAGGCTGGGTAGACTGAATGTTGGTAACTCCAAAGGGAGACAAATGGGAGTTGTGTTGTCAACATGGGGTGAGTTTGAAATGGCTGTAAATAAGGGAGTTGGGCAAGGGAAATTCATTCGTACCAGCACCTAAATCGTGTGTTGAGAGCATATTTAGAGAGTGACATTTGAGCTATTAGGCTGATTGGAGATCAAAAGAAATAAGGTTGCGTTGGTAAGGCATTGAGGCAGCCGGACGCATAGCTAGCCCACGCCTTGCATGCATGCAGCGCTGCGTCCATCTGTCCGTCTGCACGTGCATCGCTCGACGCATCCCGTGTGCTAGCCCAATGCAGCTGCCTTCCCCGTGCAGCGCATCATGCCTAGTGCAACGCACGCCCAAATGCGCTAGCCCCTATGCGGCACAGAACGCCCATTCTGTCTACTGCCCAATGCCCAGCTGCCTATCTCGGTCCAAATAACATCTAAAGAGGCTAACTTTGGTATTTTGGCTAATTTTTCGTAGGGTAAGCTGGTGTTTTCAATATATAATGATATTTTAGCTAAGTTTGACATTATTTATTGATATAATAAGTATTAATTGAAGAATTTCCATTGATATGGAGGAATTCTCAGGAAGGTGGTCTGAAGGTGATTTTAGTGGAAAAACTTACTGACGGTGAGTGTTTACTTAGCTTTATGCTTTGATATGTGAGTAAATGCATATGTAAGTGCAAAATACATGCTTATGATGTTATGATGATTGCCATGATATTGTTTGTGAAATTGTTATGGAAACTGAGATTATACCCAAATTACATAATTAGCATGCTTGAGAAAAGGTGCTTGGCGGGAAAATATAGTTGGCCTCGGTCGGCGGGAAATATAGTCAAGTACCTAAGCATGACTAGAGGGATAAAGAATTGTCAGTGTGCACATTGGCAGGGAAAGTGGGTTATAGGAAAGTTTCCATAAAAAGTTGTGATGATTGATATTGGTCCATGATATGAGCATGCCACGTATAGCATGGGACTAAAGGATGTTGATTGAATGAACATATACATGATCAAACATAAATTATACTAGAATTATGATTATGTGATTGATTTCCCAAAAAAAAAAAAAATGATTTCCAAAGTGATTATTATTTTAAAAGAACCACTCACTGGGATTAGTAGCTCACACTCTTCCAAATGTTTTCTTATCCCCCCCCCCCCCTCCCCCCCTAGGTAGCAAAGCGGAGCATTCAGGGAGGAGTCTGCTAAACACCATCACACCAAGACTTGGTAAATTCTCAGGGCACGGCTCGGATCATGTAATAAAAAATATAGGAATTTGAACTATGTGTATGAAAGATAGATACAGTGTTGAAAACATGTTGGAATCCTTAATAGATATGGGGGGAATGTTAAATTTAAATGTTGTCTTGGAATACTATTGGTTTACCCTCACGCTCCCTTCCTGGTCTTGGGGGTTAAGGCTAGGGGAGAGGGTGTGACAGCTTGGTATCAGAGCAAACGTTTACATAAAACCTGGGGAAAAGTTGAGTCTAGCATAATTATAAATAGAATCTAGGGAAAAAAATAAAGGAAAAAGGGATTGGTTAAAGCCAAAGCGGCATCAGAAAAAGGCTTACCTAAGGTAGGGAAGCCAGATAATAATAAAAACTAGGCCAGGTCAAAACCTAAAGAGGAGTAAATATAATGAAATATATTAGGAAACCTAAAATAGAATCAGGAAAAGTTAGGAAAAAGAAATGAGAAATAATAAGTGGACATAGGGAAACATGAGAAAAGGGGGGAAGTGAAAATAATTATTAAGTAATAACATGAATAATGTCTACTGTAGGAAATGAATCCGAGCAGACAAGACTGGTGGTGGAATGACTCCTGAACGCAACTTGGAGACCGCGGTGCTAACCCATGAGAAAACCCTGAACAATCTGAAAATAGTGTGAATAATAATACTGAATATCCTATTACCTTGAACAATGCAAACTTGGTGGAATCCCGAACTAACATGGGATGTCCACATTGTGGGAAAAATCATAGTGGTATGTGTCTGAGAGGAATCAGAATTTGTTATGGGTGTGGCAAGATTGGCCATATCCACAAAAATTGTTATACTTTTCAGAGAAAAACAAGAGAGATTCAGGAAAAATATCAACGGAAACTGGCCGGAGGTTCAAGTTCAGGAAGCAACAACATATTGCCTGAACAGACAGTGGACCAAGAATGGGCACGTGCAGGAAAGAAGGACATTCCTCAACGAATCGTAATTGAATTCGAGGAACAACCCACCTATGACTCTAACAACTCGAAATCCTATAAATGTTGTATCTTCTGTAAGGAAATAGGACATGTGCAGGAAAGATGTGTATGGAGAGACGAGAGAATGCATCTTAACTTTGAAAAATTACGACTACCAGAAAATGAGTGAAAGACTATGTAGATTGAAGGAAACTAATAATGTAAATAGCAACAATGTTCATAAATAAAAGTAGTATGTTGATAACATATGTCTAAATTATATGTGAATGGTTGTAGACAAAATGCTGAGAAGTGGAAAACGTAGAGCGGGGCAACCCTCTGGAAACGAAAGTGAAAGTGCCTCAAGCTATCCAAAAGAAAAATCCAGGGAGGAAGTACAAATGGATAAATTCACCCAAAGACTTCAAGCAAGCTTAGAAAATATACAACCTGATCCCGAGAAGAAATATGGGATAGAACGATTAAAGGCATTAGGATCCACAAACTTTGAAGGAACAAAGAATCCTGCAGATGCGGAGGCATGGATGAATCAAATAGAAAAATGTTTCCAAGGGATGAGATGTCCTAAAAACCATAAGGTAAGTCTTGCCACATTCTTACTGCAAAAACAGGCAGAAGATTGGTGGAAGCTACTCAAAAATAGGAAAGGCGATCAAGAAGAAATATGTTGGGAGGACTTTCGAAAAGCATTTTTCGAAAGATTCTATCCCCGATCATTTAAGGATATGAAACAAGATGAATTCCTACAGCTCATGCAGGAACCATGACTGTAGTGGAGTATGAATTAAAGTATATGGAATTATCCAAGTATGCTTTAAACATGGTGGTGGATGAAAAAGAACATTGTCGGAGGTTTGAAACAGGATTAAAACAAGAGATTTGAACTCCTGTTACAGCAACCGCGGAATGGAGAGAATTTTCAAAACTAATAGAAGCCACAATGAGAGTAGAAAGAAGTTTAACGACAGAAGAAGTAAGACTAGAAAGAGACTCATCAATAAGTCGGTGGCGGAGGGAAGAACCAAGAAATTTTACCCCCAGGGTAGAAAGCAGAAGTGGATGGAAAAGAAGAGGAACTACCAACACTAAAGCAGACCCTGAACAGGAGAGCCAAATAAAGGAATCAATGATGAGCGTTAACCAAAGACAAAGATGCCCGAACTGTAATAAATATCACTGGGGAAGATGTTGGGAGAAAACCCAAGAACGGTTGCACACGTGTTTTAAGTGTGGCAGACCAGGACACTTTAAACGAGAATGTCCTCTGTTGATGGATACTGGAAATGTATAACCACCAAACAACCCGGGAGGAAAATCAACGACGGTTGAAGGAGGACGAACTGTTGGAGGAAGAAAAGAAGAAACGGGAAAAATGACGTTAGGGAAACTATATGGACTAACTCAAGATAGAGAGGATAATATGTCGGTGATGGGAAAAGGAAAAGAGAAAGTTTTAGAAGACTAGAATAAAAGTTGTGGTGTAATAAAACTGTATGAGGTAAATTATTAAATAAAAGTTCTGTTGTAAATTAAGTTTCGTTAAATTTCGAGGACGAAATTATTTTAAAGGGTGGTAAATGTAAGACCCTAACATTAAATCTAAAGTGGCAAATTAAATAGAGAAGAAAAATCCTAAGTAAGGATATTGGAATGAAGGGAGGAAAACATCAAAATTATCCAAAAATGTAACCAAAATCCAAACGCCTATGAAGGGCTTAAAACATGTTGGACGCAAGAAGGCATGGAGGATGGAAGCTAGAAAACTTGAAAAATGGCTAAGGGTTGCACACAACCAATGCAAAGGCATACATGAGGACACGGGCAGCAAGCATACTTCAAAGTGAACATGCTAGGCACGCCAGCCATGCGTCGAGGCCAAGCACACAAGCCGTGCGCCAAGCGCACAGGCCATGCATTGAAGCCTAACGCACAGGGCATGCGGTGAGGACAAGCGCAGACCGTGTGTCAAGCGCAGCCCATGCGTTGATGGTGTATGCCAAGCGCGCAGCCCATGCATCGATGAGTGCCTACCTATACGTCGAACGAACAAGCGAGCGAGCCATCCTATGCGCTGTCGAGCAACCATCGTCGATGTGCCAGGCCAAGCGTACGTCCACACAACCGAGAGTGCCTATGCAGCCAACCGTGCAAGCGCCTAGGCAGCACACCATGCATTGATGGTCAGCACCATGCATTCATGCCTAGTAGGCCGAGAAAGCACACCTAGCAAGCCATGCGTCAAGGGTGAGTGGCCACCCTATGCGTTGGTGATGACCAACTCATGCGTTGTCTAGGTTGGACTTTGATGAAGGAAAGGTGAGCTGCTATGCGTTAAAGATAGAAGGTGAAGCTAATTGATGGAAAACTTCAAGGGAGAATGCCAAGAGTATACGAATATAAGACTTAAACAATTTAAGTAGTGAAATATGTGAGGTATTTAGGTGATTTAGGTGGCAAAAGGAAGATCACATAAAATCCAAGTAAGAGGTTGCTAAAGGAGATTTCATGCAATTCACCCAAGCATGAGATGGGTGAAGGAGATTTCATGCAACAAAAGGAATTTTGGCTGGCAAGCTGAAAGGAGAACAACTAAAGACTAGCCTAAGGATAGGTTGGGTAGACTAAATGTTGGCAACTCCAAAGGGAGACAAATGGGAGTTGTGTTGTCAACATGGGGTAAGTTTGAAATGGCTATAAATAAGGGAGTTGGGCAAGAGAAATGCATTCATACCAGCACCTAAATCGTGTGTTGAGAGCATATTTAGAGAGTGACATTTGAGTTATTAGGCTGATTGGAGATCAAAAGAAATAAGGTTGCGTTGGTAAGGCATTGAGGCAGCCGGACGCACAGCCAGCCCACGCCTTGTGCACACGCAGCGCTACATCCATCCATCCGTCCGCCCGCGCATTGCTCGACGCATCTCGTGCACCAGCCCAACGCAGCTGCCTTCCCCGTGCGTCGCATCACGCTCAGCACAACGCATGCCCAGCACACGCCCAAACACGCCAGCCCCTGTGCGGCACAACACGCCCACTCTGCCTATTGCCCAACGCCCAGCTGCCTATCTCAGTCCAAATAACCTCTAAAGAGGCTAACTTTGGTATTTTGGCTAATTTTTCGTAGGGTAAGCTGGTGTTTTCAATATATAATGATATTTTTGCTAAGTTTGACATTATTTATTGATATAATAAGTATTAATTGAAGAATTTCCATTGATATGGAGGAATTCTCAGGAAGGTAGTCTGAAGGTGATTTTAGTGGAAAAACTTGCTGACGGTGAGTGTTTACTTAGCTTTATGCTTTGATATGTGAATAAATGCATATGTAAGTGCAAAATACATGCTTATGATGTTATGATGATTGCCATGATATTGTTCGTGAAATTGTTATGGAAACTGAGATTATACCCAGATTACATAGTTAGCATGCTTAAGAAAAGGTGCTTGGCGGGAAAATATAGTCGGCCTCGGTCGACGAGAAATAATAGTCGGTGACGACCGGCAGGAAATATAGTCAAGTACCTAAGCATGTCTAGCGGGATAAATAATTGTCGGTGTGCACATTGGCGGGGAAAGTGGCTTATAGGAAAGTTTCCATAAAAAGTTGTTATGATTGATATTGTGTCTATGATAAAGTGGGTTAGCGGAGCATTCGGGGAGGAGTCTGCTAACCACCATCACACCAGGACTTGGTAAATTCTCAGGGCACGGCTCGGATGATGTAATAAAAAATATAGGAATTTGAACTATGTGTATGAAAGATAGATAGAGTGTTGAAAACATGTTGAAATCCTTAATAGATATGAGGGGAATGTTAAATTTAAATGTTGTCTTGAAATACTACTGGTTTACCCTCACGCTCCCTTCCCGGTCTTGAGGGTTAAGGCTAAGGGAGGGGGTGTGATAGTTTAGGTGTTTATCCAAGTATAACGTTTATATTTGGATTTAACCTATGATGTCTAGGTGATAAACCAGTTTTAAAAAACCTCACATTACTCACCTATTGCTCATAAAACCAGTTAACAACGTTCAATAATTCGGCCATAATCAATAAGTAGGAGGTGTTTCTAGACCGTCAACTTAAATACCCCCAACCTTCGACAAGATTATATACCGATTTGAGTTTGTAACATGAATTTTACAAGTTTAACGACCTATTTTAACTATTAAAACCAGTGGTTAACCTACGTGAGCATGAAATTGTTCTTTGTTATGGATTTAAAATGTCTAACCCAATTTTATAACAACTTACAAAATTTTAGACATGCTAAACATCCACAACATACATCAAAGGCATTCAATATTTAATATAACACTTATATTAAATTAAAAAAAACCCTAAACATGCATACTGTATATTATAATATTTTATAACATGCTTGCAATGCATGTAACATGCTTCCTATGGTGGAATTTTAAATCTACATGGCATACTATATGCACACACTAACGGATCTCTTAACGTAGAGCATCCATGAGTGCATTCAAATCTTTCCAATTTCACCATGACCAAAATACAACAAATACATTCTAACATAGTTATGCAAAAACACACTAATTAAAGGCATGCTTTGAAGAATAAAATTACAAGGAAAGAGTTCTCATACCAGTTGAAGACGCTCTTAAAGCTTTAGAACTTAGACGCAGCGGAAGACCTCTACGCTATCGCCCAGCAAATGCATCGGTTGTAGCAGCACGAACTATCACGAACAAGTGAACAACAGCGGGGACGACACTATCAAAATGGAGCCCTTGGTATTCTCGGAGTGAGAACCCAAAGTGTGGTCTTTGGTGAGTTTGGTAGAGGTAGGAGGAAGAACAAATCATATAGACGATAAGCAAGTGGGAGAGAAAAGAAAGCTATCGTATAACTAAATGCTTATCGTTTAGAAGAAGCTACACGGTTGTGTAGGTTTACTAAACGATCATTTAGTAAAAGGTGGACGATTTTTTAGAAGACACGGCACACTATGTGATCGTTTAGGAACTAGCGTGCGATCGTTTAGGCACGAGGTGTGCGATCGTTTAGGCACTGAGTGACTATCTATAGGCTTTCAACTATGCGATCGTTTACATTTCCACACGATGCCAATTTTTTCAAACTTTTGCAAAATGAAACTAATTTTCATTTTATTCTTCAATTACCATAACCAAAGCGGCTACTCCCACTAACGCATGTCCAAGAGAAATTTTAGGCCAATTATCATATAATTAACCAATTTAATAATTAAAGAATATAATCATATTATATTCTTACCTTATAGTTTGAAATCACATATCTACTATAGTAATTTCTCTTATACTTGATATAAATCATAATTATATTTAAATTCCTCCAAAATAATGTATCTCATGCATTTAGTCAATTATATCAATTAACCAGTCCAATTATATCATATATAATCGAACTCCCTCTTGTCAATTTGAAAATTTCAAACTGACCCAAACACTGATTCTCGACTTTACCCAAGTTACTCAAGGAACTTAATGGACCTGTGGCTCGAAGCTCAAACAATACGTGAATAGTTGACCGAACTCTTTAGCCACGAGATCGACCGTCTGTTAACTGTAGGCATTTCACTAAAGACCAACAGCTGAACTCTTCTTACCACAAATATATTTCTGTGTCCATTAGATATTACCAATCATGAGTACGATGACCCTTCACAGATGCTCGTAAGTACAACTGGACCAATTTACCGTTTTGCCCCTGTAGTTACATCTCACTCTTTATGTACTACTGATTCCTTTAATGAACAATACAATATAGTCCAACTATGTGTGAACACCTCTCGGGCCAAAAGAAGGTGTGTGGCGCCACATCGTTCAAGCCCCAGAATCAGCCCTTAAGGGAGCTATCTATCTACTTCCCCTTGCCTCTGGGAAGGAGTGAATTCCATCTTGTGTAGCTGAGTTTCTAGCTCTCAAATCAGACGAATCCCCAAAATGGTAGGTTTGAATCGGCGACTTGGCCACTCACACCAATACAAATCAAAGAACCACCCTCGATGGCAGGAGTTCTCAACTCACTCAGGATTGAGGTCATGTTACCTATGGTCATCCTAGTGAAGCGAAGTCTCTGTCATGAACGGTGTTATATAACGAGACGTTAACACTTCGTAGTCAGGTCTTATACAAACTCTTTGTATAGAACGCCCTCGCTTGCATGTCCTTAACACGAATGATCAAGATCAGACCATCTGTGACAAGTCACAACACTTGTGACCATTCCACAAAGCGGGTCGTATCCCTAGTGTCACCAGGATAAGGTTTCCTTCCTATATCTATATACTGCAGACCATTTTGATTATCATTCAAGACATGATCCACTTGTATGTCATCACATACATGCTTAAATTACATACAGATAACCAGATATTTTATATTTATTGGTTTGGGTAAAGCAAATAAAACAAACAACTGAGCAAAAAACAAAATGTGAAATAAATATCATATATTATACAACACAAGCGTTCGTACAAACTGTTTACAAACTACAGAACACGAGACTTTAGGGCATCAATCCCAACACATACAAGTATTATTTAATTATAACATACATCACATGCATAAATAATTAAACATATACTGATATGATTTTAGTTTGTCATTTACAAGCAAACAAAAGACTAACTATTACAAAAAAAAAAAAAAAAAAAGCAAGAAAAGGCTCCAAAATGCTTCTGGACCACTCGAACCGCCCCAAACAGGACCCGAACTACTCGAACCGGACCTTTAAACCTTCAAAAGTGGTTGAACCGAACTAAATCAGGTCAAACCAGACCTTCTTGACTGGAACCGGTCAGACTGGTTCAGCTGGACCGTCGGTTTGAGTTGAAACGTGCATGCTGGGTTAGGGTAAGCAGCGTTGCAATGCTCTCACCCCAGTATTACGACGCTGCAGGTGTTCTTCATCATCTGGGCAGCAACATGAGTAGCGTTGCAACATTCAAGGGCAGCATTCCAACGGTGCTTGGACAGAAGCTCCACTGGAATTTGCAGCAACTCGACCTTCTTCACTTCTTTCTTCAATTATATCTTAATTTTAGCTCTAATAACTCTAAATAAATTATAAACTCTTGAGCACACATATAAGCTCATCAATCAAGAGCCAATTACAAATTTAACAAAGGAATGAAAGAGAATTTTAATGCCAAAACTCAAAAATTTATATCAGTTCACCATTTCCATATATCTCATGAAAAAACACCCACCAAGCCAAAATTAAACCAAATTGAATGCTTAAATGATACTCTGATACCAATTGTTAGAGTTAAGAAACATGAAACGAAAGAAAAATGGATTGTTAAGCATTATAATTCATTAATTTTGGCTTTGAATCTAAGCATGCTCATACAAAGTGGGTTTCATGACATACCTTTGAAGAATACCTTGAATCACGATTCTCAGCTGCAATCTTCTTGAATTCAGCTTGTGAACCACTAAAAGATCTTTTCTACTATCTTCTTGATGCATTGGATTGAGTTGTGGGACTCAAAATAAGCTAGAATTAGGGGAACAATGGAGAGGAGGTCTCTGGTTTTTCACTTGGAAGAACCCTTCTTCCAACTTCAAATCTCAGCTTAAATCTAATTTTGCATGCCTTAATTTCACTCAGAAATGAAGTATATATTACATGACATTAATGCAAGAGAAACCATGCATGTATTACACCTTCTACTATGAATTTGATTGAGAATTTGAAGTGGAAGAGTGAGCTAGTTGGAAATGGAAGTGGAAAATTCCAAATTTTCCATTTCCAATTTCCTTCTATTTTTCTTTTAATTTGAAAATTTTCAAATTAAAACTTAATTTCAGTTTTAAATTAAATAATTAAAACTGAAATTATATTTAATTTTACAAAAATTAATTCAAAATTAATTTTCTAATAAAATTAATAATTAATAATTAATTAAACAATTTAATTAATACAATTAATTTAATATCAAATATTAAATTAATTTAACACTAATTCCACCATCATGAATCCCTATTCATGAGTTTGATATTTAAATCATACTTAAATATTAATCGATTCTCCAATTTCATTTAGTTCCAAAAATTAAACGTGTAATTATATCACATATAATTACTAATTCCCTTAATTCTAATTTGAACATTTCAAATTAACTTATCAAGCTACTATAAGGCTAATCTATTTATGAGCTAGTAGGAGGACCTCGTGGTCCTACAGATCATGGGCTCCAACAATCCAAGATTAGTTGGCTAAAATCTTTACACTGAATTAACCCGCATTCGTTAACTAGTGGGTCACTCCACTAAAGCCCATAGTTGCACTCCAATCACTGTAGATATATTATGTCCACTTGATACAACCATGATTAGTAAGTTAATCTTTCACAGGTTGCTTGTAATAACGGCTGAGTCAAATGTCTTTTTTTTTTCTTCGAGATTACCTATTGTTCCTTAAGTTCCACTAATCCTCTAATGAACAATTGATTTGTGATCCGATCAACAAATAAAGTCCCTCTCAGGCCAATGAGAGGGTGGGGCTCCTTGTTCAAGACTCGAAGTTAGCACTTAAAGAAATAATCTCTCTACTATCCGTAAAAGTGGGTGGGAGTAAATTTCATCTTGCATCCTATGTCCCCAGCTATCTACCCAGTCTTACGACTGAAATGAGAGGTTTATTGAGCCGGCACTGTTGAGCTAACCCTAACCTATGCAAATCTAAGAATAATCCCAAATAAACAGGGGTTCATAGTTAGCTCAGGATTCAGGTTAAGTTACCTAGGTCATCGCTTTGAAATAGTCAGTCTTAAACAATAAACAACGTTATAAAGTAAGAGTGACTTATTTCGTGGTCTGATCTTGTGCAAACTCATTGCACAAGATGCCCCCATTCCTCATGTCATAACATGTACGAATTAGGATCACATCATCTGTAGCACTTTACAACTCCTTATAACAACTACAGAGTGGGCCGCATCTAATAGTGTTACCAGAATAAGGCATCCAACATTATTTATATACTATAGATCATTTTGACTATTTACTCGAACCTGATCCACTTTTATGTCTCCACATAAAGTTCAAGTACTCATGTAATAATCATGGATCTTTTAATTTATTGGATTTATTTCTAAAATGAAATAAGCAACTCATATATTCAATAATAACTTATTGAATTTTCATAAATAAGTTTTATTGTTTATAAACTACGAGTTTTAGGATATAAGACACAACAAAAGGTTAGTCAACGCTCTTTCTGACTATTAACGACAATTTTTGTTGCGCGAAAGGTCAAAATTTTTGTAGTGAATCACTAATTAAGCTAGAGAATACTTATTACTTTGGCCACTAAACATCGAGATCGAGATCTTCATGGCTAAGATGAGTCTCCATAACATAAAATTAGTCTAAATATAGTAAAGAACATAGAAATGGGTGAAGGGAGGCTGATGCTCGGATGTGGATCGATGGATGCCTGACCTAAAAGACTTGAGGATGTATTTATAGAAAAACTTTACAGCAGCGCAATATGGGTTTTCCTTCCGCAAATGATTTTTCCATATCTTCATTGGCATTGCGGTACCACAAGACTGCATCACGGCGTTGTTCCCTTGTGATTGTATTGCCTTCAGCACCTTCACCTAGTGTCGTGACGCTAGGTCCTTCAGAGGTAGAATTATGATTTTGTAGCCACTTTGACCTAGATGCTTCAGATGCTTCGTTTATGTTCTAAATGCTCTGTTTTAGCTCAATTTTAATCTCAATGTTCAAATCTACCTCTCTAGTGCTTGATACCTATAAAATCACATATTAAACACATTAAACCCATAATGAAATTAAACTGAGTATGATGACACACTTGCTCACTTGCAGAAAAGCTCCATTTTACCTTGTGCTCAAATTAGCTCCAAATGCTCAATCTCTACCAAATAGATAAAAATAGTGTCAAAATAATAGAAATGGCACTAAATAACAACTATAGATAGCACATCTTCCGTGGTACAAAATTTTTATATTTTTTCCTTATTATGTTAAAAAAATTCCCAATTTTATTTCAGACTATATTCATAATACTCAAATTTAGTTTTAAATTTTTAATTACTCAAAAGTTAATGAGAAAAATTACCCTCCTCTAATTGCTAATTCCACCCACTATGCGACTTCTCCTAGACATTTTTTCTTTATATTGCAAGTTTGAAAATCTTTTATAAAAATATATAAGTTTTCAAATTTATCATCAGAGAAATATTGTAGTTTTATACAAATCATTTAGAAGATGCGGGCATCTTAAAAAGTAACTCCCAAAGCAAAAGGTTGACATTTTAGTTAGGAAATTGAAGCCGAAACTCCAAAGTCCAAGTTCTCTTTTTACTGAACCCATAAGAAAGAGTTTAATTGCCCATTGGAAAGGTGGCCTATGAAAGAAAAATTGAGGCAATGGAAAAATAAAGGACTTTCTACTTAAAAACCTTAAAATAAGAGTTATATTATATTAATGTCTTAAATATTATATTATTTAGAAAAAAGACTGACTAGACTTTGTTTTTCCACTAAGTGACTATGTACAATTTAGGATTTGGCCTCACACGCTATATATATATATATATATGCCCATTAATGTTCCTTTTTTCTTAAAACAAAAAAAACGTTGAAATTAAACTCTTCCCCTTCCCCTTACTTCCTTCTCCCCCTCTTGTCTCCCTCCCAGCGGTGTGAGTTGCAGGCGATCGGTGATAAGAGACGAACGACGTGGAGCAAATCAATGGTGCGATGCGAATCTTCTAGTGAGAGGCAAGCAGATTCGGCACGGGGGAGTAAACCTGGCACGTCTTCCAATGCGGGGCGAGCAGATCTGGTGCGGAGCGATATTTTCGACGTGGGCAAGCAGATTTGGCACGGGGCAATTTTTCCAGCGTGGAGTGAAGATATCGGGTGAAGGGTGATTTTTTCAACGTGGGGCGAGCAAATCTAGCATGGGAAAAATCGACAACATGGGGTTTTGGATGATGACGGTCAACGACGATATATATGATAAGCTTTTTATATATACTGTCATATGGTGGTTTTTTGATATATATATGTATCCATTTTCGATATATAGGATGATTTTTTTTTATATATCTTCATAGCTTTATGATATATACACTAATATATATTGAACATTAAGTTCATTTGTGATTTATATATATTCGTTTTCGATATATAGGGTGATTTTTCTATATATGTTGTAATATATATCTTCAATTTTTTATTGAGACTTTCTGTCTAATGATATATACACTAATATATCTTCAACATTAAGTTCATTTGTGATTTATATACCGCGGTGGATAACTTTGTTTATTTGAAAATCATGAGGATTTAATTGAATTTGAATCAGTCA
The DNA here is from genome assembly GCF_027475165.1 of Benincasa hispida. Taxonomy (NCBI): domain Eukaryota; kingdom Viridiplantae; phylum Streptophyta; class Magnoliopsida; order Cucurbitales; family Cucurbitaceae; genus Benincasa; species Benincasa hispida. The sequence goes on from NC_143478.1 coordinate 59,120,785, forward strand.
CATTAATTGAGAGTTAGCGCGATTTCTATTAGCGAGCTTCTGTTAAATTTACTTAAATGAAATTTAGTCAATCTTACTAGTATATTTCATGTATTGGTTAGAATATTCGCAAACATCTAAGACAAATTTTTTAATGTATAGTTAAAAATAACCATGAATCTAAACTATAGTATATATGACATAATAACATAAAATATAAGCAAACTCAAAATAAACAATGAACTATAATAGCCAAGCTTAATTAAGTTAGACCATCATACAAAAACTGCATTAAAATGACATATATGTCAAACATGGAGAGAATATATAACAGACACATAACCTAATTTGAATAACATACATATCATAATACCTCAATATATGTCAAATAAATAATGGAATATATTACATGAAAACAAAAAGTACTCAAAATAAACAATGGAACATATCAGATAATATCAAAAATCAAATGTTAAATGCATTTTCTTTATCCAATTGAAATGAAAAAATACATATTAAATATATTTTATCTCTCCATTTGAAAATAGGAAAAGATCGTATTAAATATATTTTTTTCCATAATAAATATAGTTTCTCTCTTTATCATTAAAAAAAACTTCATAAATATAGAGAAATATATATAAACATCCGAAATAAATATAATAAAATGTCCAAAAATTATATTAAAAGTCTTTGTTGAAAAAAATCAAATTTAAAAGTATTTTTGAAATATATGATCTAAAAGAGGATGTTTTAGGTAAAAACCTCAAAATAAAATGCAAACTTGTCAGCTTGTTTGTGTTTTTCAAGATCTAATTGATTGGGCTTGGCCCATTTTAGTTAGGGCAACAACTAACATGTACTTCAAATTCCAGTGTATAACCTCTTGAAATTTTAGTGTGTTATTTTTGGTTTGTGAGGGTTTGGATTTTTCTTGGATTGAAGGTTTCTTTTATTTTTTATTTCAAGTTATCGAATTATAGTATTACATTCAAATAGTTCGTATTGAACAGATTTATGGTGGGAATTTGAATGTCTTTGCAATCTCTATTACACTAAAACCTACAATTACATTGGACGTAGTCCCAAATTTGACGCGAACCGATATATTTTTCGGTGTCGTTCTCTTTTCCTCTCTTTTATTATTATTATTTTTTTATGATTGATGATAAGTTTTTTTTGTTATTTTATTATATGATAACTTTTTTTTACTCTAACTTGTGAAACTAGAAATTTTAGATATAATTTTGTTATTTCGTATTTAATTTATATCTTATTATAAATTTTCAATTAGGTATTTGTTGTAAAATATAAAAAATAAATAAAAGATATCATTTTGAAGATGCAATATTTTCGTCTCCTCGTCACTTCAACATGGCGACCTATGTTTGACATTTTTAAAAGATCATGCGGTAATATTGAGCTTTTATTATTATTGTTTTTTTTTCTCCTGTGGGTAGTTCGAATTTGCTTTGTACATAATGCTGGGTTTTTTCCTTAATTTTTTTTTTTTCAAATACAGAAATTTTCATTTTTTTTTCTATTATTATAACTTATTTGCCATTTTTTTTCCATATTTTTAAACCACTAAAATTAAACTAGCATTACTATTTTTTTAAAGGAACACGTAGAACTGATTTAGATACTTTATCTATTTTATATTGTTAATAATGGTAGATTTGTTGGTATGGTTAAGTTATTACATACTTGTAGGCTAGATTTTGTGGGATGTTGAGGTTTTAGTGTATCTATTTTTGGATATTCTTCTGTATATGAATATCCTTATAGTTACGTATCATATACATTAAAATACAGAAATAGAAGTATACAGACATTTTTGCATGCCCCTATATTTTTATATATATATTGAAGATGTGATATTTTAAATGAAATATGATATTTTTTTAAACAAGTATTACTATATATATATATATATATATATATATATATATTTAATCTTCTATACCGTAGGAAAAAATGACACAAAAAAGAGTAATCTTTTATTTATTTTTATTTTTTAAAACAAATGTCATCTTTTTACTTCGAGGATTTTTTTTAAGAAGGTCGCATCTTCAAAATGCAAGGTTGTTTAAAACTACACCACTCCTCTCTTTAAGTTTAGAAACTACCATATTTTTATAAAAATATATAAAATGTTTTGAAAATTGTACTATTGAAAAAAAAATGTCCACTCCTCTTCCATTAATATTATAAATATATGTTATACATCTGTCAACTTATTGGATCAACACCTAAAATTGACCTATAGTTTCTAACCTTGTGTTGGAGAAAACAATGAGAAGCAAAATGATTTGATATTGATTTTAGATGTGATTCCAATTGCCTTATAGGATGTGATAGGACTGGTCGCTTTCTAATACAGATGTGACAAATATATATAAATATGCTTTCATTTTCACTCAAATTCTACTTTCATTGTGAGTCTATGACTAATTTAAGGGAAAAAGAACTGCACTTATCATCCAACTTTATTATGTGCATCTTTTAAGAGGGTATTCCTATTTGGACAAAAGAGGATTAGTTTAATCTGGTAAGGCGTATAGTCGTGAATTTTACCGTATAAAAAGTTAATAAATCGTAAAATTGAGGTTAATAAATTATGGGTTAATAGTGAATTTAAAAACAGAAACTATAAGAAATAGCAAAATTTCAACTATATATTCTAAAGATGTCAATTTTGAAGAAAAATTTCAATTTTGACATGGTTTAAAATTGTGTTGATTTTTTCATTCCAAATTTACTCGTATATCATTGGTTTTTATAATTAATGACATACTTTTATATAGTTTTTCTCAAAAGTTTAGATATTCATTAAATGTATATTATTTTAGAATATTTGACAATCAAAGGTTTTTTTTTCCTCACCATCTCTTTGTCAATATATGTATGTATGAGCAAAATTAATCTTGTGACGAAATTTATCTATATTATTTCTTTAAGTTGTTGATTTCTGTATATATGCTTTTGTATATTACATTATTTCCACAATTATTAAGTAAGAAAGAAATATTCAATGGTCAATCAGAATATCTATAATTTTTGTACTACATGTGTTGAAAATTTTATTTTGAACAATTTATTTTCATAGTCTTTTTCTTCATATATATAGAATGAAACAAGAATATATCCCTCATATTATTTATTATATCCCACATTTATAAAATATAAACATGGAATGAAACAATAATATTTACCTTATATTAATTAAATTTACCTAAAGTTATGGACTATAAACGTAGAAGGTAACAAATATATAAAAGAATACAAATATAAATATACTCTAGTAAAATAAAGAGAAAATGAGAATAAATTAATTACTATTATGCCCATGGATGTAGTTTTATAATTAAAATTCGAAAAAAGTAATATGTTACCATAACTACAGTTGACTTTTCCTTTTTACCCTCTTCGTTTTATCGCAAATCTACGAAAAGTTGCATTGTATGACAAATACATTTTAGAGAAACCAAAGTCATAACTACAACTTTTTTATAATTGCATATATGACAATCACATAGCAATTATATATAAATCAAATAACAATCATATAAGAATTAAATTTTTAAACAGAAGTTTTTTTATATATTTGTAAAAAAGTAAAACTTAGGAATACGCACTCCATTTTCAATTTTTTTAATTAAAGTTTTAATTGCCCCAAAATCTATTAGTAGAAAAGATGGCAATTGTTATTTATAACCAAATAATGACAACTGCAATGGTTTAGGGATTCCAACCATATATATTCTTGTAAAATTATGAAATTCTAGTTTTATTTTTATTTTTTGTTTATCATTAAAAAATCATAATAAATCTTTTTTATTAATATATATATGGAAAGTTGCAGAGAATTAGAGAGAAAATCAAGGATTATGAAAAATATATATTTTCTTTTTTCCATTTTCGAATTTTAGTTACAGAATATGCTTGGAGTTCAAATGGCCTAACCATTGACAAAGCTGGTATTTTTTAAGATCCATGACATTTCTTGTAGTTAATATATTTAAAAATTTCTTGGGCCAAATAAAAACAAAGTTTAATAATTTGTGGATATTATTTAAAAAATCAATAATCATACTAATCTTGCTATTGGGTATCAAGAGCTCACTACTATAAGGTGTTCTTATCACAAATTCTCTCCTTTAATGAGGAATCTTTCTTTAGCAAGGAAACTTATAATGGCAGCAATAAACTTATTATTTGAAAGGGAAAGGAAGTTATATGCTAAATCAATAATCAAATCAAAACTTAAGTTCATGAATTATGATAAATTTAATCGTATTAATACTCAACACGCATCCCACTTACGAGTTTGACAATTCATAGAATATTTAAAAAGATGCATCGATATTAATTTAGGAAAAAATGATATTACAAGAATTCAAATACAAAATTTCATTATCTGATATTAATACTAAATCACTAATCAATTGAAAAGTCTAAACGAATGAATTATGATAAATTTAATTATATTGATATGACAACATTATCTTACATCAAAAGTGAAATTAAGAAAGGAGCAATTGCAACTTTAATAAAAAATAAATTGAAAATTAGGGGTGTGTCCATAAGTTTTGCTTTTTTTGCAAACATGGCAAAAAACATTTGCCTGAAAAATTTATTGTTATTTGATTTCTATGTGATTGTTATGTGATTACTATCAGATTTGTATGTGATTGTTATGTGATTGTCACACCTGCAATTACAAAAAAGTTGAAGTCATGACTTTGATTTCTTAAAATGTATTTGTCATACAATGCAATTTTTCTTCAAGAAATCATGTAAAGGAGAGTAAGATTTGTGGGTGTTTATACATATATATATTACAAAATTAATAGGCCAGATTAGAGGAAGAGCTCCAAAAAATCACAATTTTTTTAGCCTTAGACAATTTTGTCTCTCTTTTTTCTTAGCTTTGCCTTTCATAAAACAAAGTCTCTATTTTATATAAAAAAGAATTTTCTCCTAATACAAAAATTGTTGTTATTGTTATTATCAGTTCAACATCATGTGAGAGTGAAATATTTAAAGAACGGACGTCTTAATCAATGGTGTATACCTAAACCAAATTAAGCTATGTCCAAAATTAGTTAAGAACATCCTAAAAAATGTCAGTTCAACGTCTTAAGATAAGATTCTAATATTAGAAATTTTCATATTTATGAATAACAAGTCACTACATATCACTACTGTAAAAAAAGTCACTAAATATCAGATTACCTATCGACCACTAACTTTAGTTTAATTTAACTGTTATGTTTAAAAAAATTAAAATTATTTATTATATGTGTAGGAAACCACAAGCTCTTCCAATTCCCAAATCATAATTCTTCAGGGAAAAAAAAAAAAAAGAAAAGGAAAAAAGAGACCATCCAAAGTCATAAATATAGCGATGTATATAGCTAGGAGAGGCTATAAAAGAAAAAGGCAAATGTCTTAACAGTTGTAATAGAAGGCCATAAAAATTTTATCCGAAGCCTTATCATCACCATCATTATTATTGGAAACCTTTATTAATGAATTAGCCATTTCAAGTCGAACAAAAAAAATAAGGAACATGTGGACTCCGTATTATTATATTCTATCCAATGAATACGTGCATCGTCTTGATATGAAAAAACGTCAAGAAACACTGACACTTGACATATTTGAAATGTCAAGAATATGGGTATTCTTGACAAGAAAAAAACATCAAGATATATCCTACTTGACATGTTAGAAATGTCAAGAATATGGGAGTTCTTGACCTGTTAAACATGTCAAGAATATCTGTTGGGTTAGAAAACGACTTCAAGCTCACGAGGAGGAAGATGTTCAGCCCAAATCAATTTGATAGGTGAAACGAAAGGCATACTATGTGCCACACCTCTCAGCTGGCTGTGCAACACGTGGATACCTCCACTATCTCGATTCAGTGGGAGAGAAGGAAGCCGACCCAAATCTTCGATGGTAATTTTCAATCTTTCTTTTCTTTCTGTTCAAACAAAAATTCTCTCTCGAAAAACCCTTTACCTTCAGCTGTTTTGTTTTTGCGATTTGCAGTGATCAAAGAAGAAAATGAAACATGCAATTTGATGAGTAGAAAGAAGAAGAGAAGAGGAACATGCATGTACGTGGTTCGGCCTAACTCAGGGCCTACGTCCACGGGAAGGGATGAAGTTTATTACTTGATGATTTACAGAGATAAGTTTCTTTTGCAAGTTTTTGTTTTGAGAAATTTAAAGAACAACATAAAATGTAAAAGTATCTACTATTTATATTTGTATACATTTCTGTTATAAAGCTTTTAAAGAAACTAGCCGTTGAGGCTTTGCTTGAGATTATTTTCTTCAAATCTCTACCTTAATCTCAGCTCTGGAAATCTTATCCCTTCCGAATCTGACCTCTGATTATCCTTTTTCAGGTAGAACAAAGCCGATAAGATCAAGGCACTTGCTGAGCTTAAGCTTCGGAACCAGCTTGGTAAGCATGTTTGCAGCATTTTCTGAGGTATGGACCTTTAGCACTTCTACTTGCCCTTTTCAATTCTATCTCTTACAAAATGATATTTAATATCGATATGTTTTGTCCTTGAGTGATATTGTGGGTTTTTGGAAAGACGGATTGCACTTTGGTTATCACAGTAGATCTTAACTACTGTTTGATTGATACCAAAGTCTTCCATCAAGCTCTTTAACCATAATGCCTCTTTTATTGCTTCTGAAAGAGCCATGTATTCAGCATCGGTAGTGGACAGGGCTGTTATTGACTGTAGGTTAGCTTTCTAGCTTAGTAAATTTGGGCCATATAAGAAAAGATACCCTGTTAAAGACCTTCTCTTATCTTGATCACTAGCAAAATCAGAATCTACATATCCATAGAGCTCAAGGTCTGTTTGTTTAACACTTCTATAAATTAGTATAGACTGCTTGGACCAAATTAGATACCTAAGGATTCACTTAGTAGCTTCCCAATGCCTTTTCCCTCGGTTTGACATAAATTTGCTCACTAAAACTGCACAATAGTATAGGTCAAGCCTAGTAGAGATCATGAGGTACATTAGACTTCCTAAAGCCTGACTAAAGGGAACCATTTGCATCTTCTTTAAGTGTTCTATGTCAGTTTCTTTAGGAGAATTATTTGAGGAAAACTTAAAGTGTTGAGTAATAGGAATAGTCATAGGTTTAGCATTGGACAAATAAAATCTTCTGATCACTTTCTCACAATAGTTTGCTTGGCTAATACTTAGGATAGAGGATCTCCTGTCTCTGTCTATTTCAATCCCATAGATCTTTTTAGATTGACCCATATCTTTCATGTCAAATTCTCTCTTTAGGAGATTTTTTACATGATTTAGATCTTCTTTTGTGGTCCCAGCAAGCAACATGTCATCCACATAAAGGAGAAGATACACCTTATTCTTATAAGAAGTAGAGTTAATATAGGTGCAGATGTCATAAGTGCTTTTCTAAAAACCAATACTTTCAATGTAGTCATTGAACCTTTTATACCAACATCTAGGAGACTGTTTAAGACCATAAATGAACTTATTTAGAAGACAATATAGATCCTCTTTACCCCTTTCAACAAAACCTTTAGGCTGAACCATGTAGATGACCTCACCTAAATAACCATGTAAGAAGGTTGTTTTAACATCTAGTTGATCAAGTTCAAGATTATACTGAGCAATCAGTGATAGAAGTAGTCTAATAGATGTTTACTTGACCGCTGGTGAGAAAATTTCAGAGTAGTCAATGCCTTCCCTTTGAGTGAAGCCTTTGACCTCTAACCTAGCTTTATACCTTGGCTTTTCATCCTTGGAGGATCCTTCCTTTAGTTTGTAGATCCACTTAGAAGCTATTGCTTTGCACCCTTTAGGAAGGGGCGCTAGAGTCCATGTGTCATTAACACTTAGTGATTGCATTTCTTGACACATAGCTTCAATCCAGTTCCTAGCATCAGGGTAGCTCACTGCCTCCTCAAAATTGGCTGGTTCCTAGTCATTAGGTGTTATGGTTGCATTTAAAACTAGGTTCATGTAGTTTGTTTCAGTATACCTAGCTGGTGGAACAATCACTATTCTCTGCCTATCCTTAGCTAGAGAGTACTGACTCAAATCAGGTTGTGCTTCAAAGGTTTCTTCTTGATGGATCTTCAATAATACCTTCTTCTTCTGATTCATTAGAGGAATTATGGTCTACTGACTTGTCTCTTTGGGCCTCCACCTCAATCCTAGTTGAAAGGCTTTTAAGAACCTCTATTGTAGTCTTTTTCTTTTGCATGAACATTTCCCTTTCTCTAAAGGTAACATCTCTATTGACTACAAGCCTTTTCTCAGCTGGGTTCCACATCTTAAAGCCCTTTACACCTTCAGTAAACCCAACAAACATGCATTTCACAACCCTAGACTTTACCTTTCCCTTATTTTGATGTATATAACAAACATCCAATAACTCTTAGGTTATCTAAGTTAGGAAGATTTTTTGTCCATTTTTCTTTAGAGGCCATAAAGTTTAGGGATGTATGAGGGTAATGTGTTATTTTATTGAATGGAAATATGGATGATATGCGTTGATGGATTCCATTGTGCACTCAAGTTTTCCCAGCGAAATTCAAGTGTAAATTCCTCTGAGTTTCCTGGTAAGTCCAGGGTCGAATACAGGGACTTGTGAAAATAGTTGCGTTGTTGATTTTTATGAAGACTTGCAGTAACCAGTTAAATAAATAAATCGTTGGGTTTGTTGTTTGCGTTGATGAAAATAAATAACAAATGCGATGGAGTTTGAAAAGAGTTTAGAAACGGGAAATGCGATGAATATGCGGTGAACGGGTTGAGAAAGGTTTCAGCTAACAATCCCTAGAATGCGTTTATGCTTTGCGATCATGCAACATGCATACAATAGTAAACCACCTCTCGACGTGAATGCTATGACTTCTAATACTAGAACGCATACAATATATATGCAATAAGTCTATAGGGTTTACACATAAATCTCTATTCCTATTTATGCGATGACGAAATGACATCCACACAAATATGCGACCACATAATATCAAACCTATTCCTAGGGTGCATGCGATGCAGTGTTGACAAACAACGTGCATGTGATGCAGTGTTGACAAACAACGCTTATCTATAAGTCCCTATCTCTTGTTTATGCAAGCCTAATCTTGCTCTTTCGAGTCCAGATTCTAACCTAGCTCTCTCAGACATTAGGTTCTTTCTTTAGACTCTCTCGAGTAACTCTAAAGGGTAATTTGCACAACATAAAATAAGACAATCGCAAGCAATAAACTTCCTAGGTCATGTTAGCTTAGTTATTCTCAACTCATTCGACTGGCTTAGCTACTCATGTGTATTAAAAGAGTGAGCAGATGTAGAAATAGAACTTCAATTTAATAGATATGAAAATGAAGTACAAAATAATAATGCAAGTTTAATAAAGAGCTTGGTAGCAATGTCTTGCTGCCAGGCGTTTACACTGTTTCTACTCTTACTCTAAAGATAATCTCGCTTTGCGAGAGTTGGCCGGCTCTCTGCTCTTACGTCCCAAGGTTCTCTCTCGATTTGTCCTGAGCAATCTTCGGCGCCACTACTATTCTCTTGCTCCGTCGTAAAATGGAAAAGAAAATTATGAACAGAAGCAACAGGTTAACTCGTCAACCAATCAACCCTTCATCAGAAGAATGCACTTGGTATTTAGAGGGCATCCATGGTGAAAGGTAGCTTCTCTCTCTCGGTTGTACAGATGGGACAACTTTAATTCCTGATTGACGCGCCAAATAATTATCACCAATAAAGCTGAATGTACTTTGTGACCGTTATTGGCTATCATCTTAATTTGGATTCGACTGTCATCAGCTTTCTGTCCCATCGCTCTTAATTGGTCTTTCACCCCGAATGCGCCCACCATGTTGCGTTGACCAAGTTGCGGTGATTCTTCTTGGGCAAATGTTTGCGAGCACAATCAACGTAAAGCCTTGCAGTGAAGTTGCACTCGACCAGTGAATTCCTATGATCGCCATCTTTGCATTGCGTTAATACATATTCTGCACAAAAATATAAAGATCAACTGTTTTAATGCGTTGGACGCATGCGACCGAAATATTATAGAATTTATTCTTTATGGACGAAATTTAACATATTTTATCAATGCAACCCAATAATGTTTAAGAACTTAGCACTATGATAACATGTATTTCTGCCCGTTATCACACCCCCAAATTTAAACAATGCTTGTCCTCAAGCATAAGTGATGACGGAAATTGGAGTTCAATTTTACTCGACAACCAACTTCCCTTGGACACATTATGCGATGCATGTTCCTAAGATATGCGTTGATAATCATGCGTCGATGGTCATGCGTTGGAATGCAAAATGTGTTAACGAATGTATGCGATGACCATGCGTCCTGCCACAAGTTTTCTAGCATTCACGCCAAGTATAACATGAACGCAAGTTTCTCGGGTAATTCGAGGTCGAACACAGGGACTTGTAACTATATGTTTGCGGTGATTGTGCATGTGGTAGTTTAATAAAAGAATGGAGGGGATGTTGTTAAGTTAATCCTACTCCTACTCCTATCTATCAAACAACACAATGAAAAAATGCAAGAAAGATAGAGATGCGACAAACCTTGACATGAAATAAATGTGTGGGAAAATAGATAAAATGCGGAGATGTTTTCATTGCAAAATTTAAGAGTGATCACAAGGGCAACCCTAGTCAACGCAATCCATGCAATCATGCTACAACCATACACGGCAAGATATTTTCCAATGGAAATGCGATGCTCCTAATTCTAGGACGCATGTGTTGAACGCAAAGTGTCCATAGAGCTTATTCCTAAGTCTCTACTCTTGTCCTATGCGATGATGCAAAATGCATGAAAGGAAGGTAACTGCATTCAATTGTATCCTATCTCTAGGATGCATGCGATGTGTTAATAACAAATAGTGCTCATTCCTAAACACCTATCTCTTGTATTATCTGTTCTAATCTGACTCCCCCGAGCCTAGATTGTGACCTGACCTTCCCAAGCCTAGATCCTGTCCTTAAACTACCCTCTCAAGTATCCCTAATGGACGAATGAAGTATACATACTACAAGACAATCAAATGAACTTGGTTGACGCAAGGTTGCTACAATCCCTAGTGAACAACGCAAACCTTGCTTAATGAGTCCAACCACTTACCTTCCCGGGCAGTTGATTGTTGCTGACTTTACTCATAGACAAGCAATGCGTTAGCCTATAGACAGGCATTACAGCAGCTTCACACTAAGTAAATAAGGTTTCTCACACACTCACGCAATGCACACCTCTCGGTGGTTTTTTACAGGCTTCATATCCCTAATCTACATGACTAAGTATGCAATACCCAAGCAATCCCACTAAGTATTGTAATAAAAGTAAAGATGCTAAGCAAGAAGATGGAGATGAAGTCAAAGGAATAGAGAAATGCATTGAAAAACACATTGTTTTAATTTCTTAATTCAAAATGTCATACAATAAAATAAAAGAAACTAAAGGAAAAAGAAATGACCGGCTAGAAGCAAAACTTTGCTTCCAGCAGATGTGCGTCAAGGTTTTCGGTGGTGCCGTAGATGGGTGGAGAACCTGACTCTCTCAAGATCTAGCTCCGGTCAAAGGCTCCGGTCGTCACTCAAAATGGATGAAGGAGGTGAAGAACTCTCAGCCATCTTCTCACGCGTTTGTCTTGATTGTGGAGGAAATCTCCGGTTGAGGGATAATCTCCTGATGATCGAATTTCAGTTCTTCGGCCTCTATTTATAGAGCTTTCGTCGCCGACAACTTTAATTGGACTACTCTGAGTCTGACATTCGGCGCATTAGTCATTTTCTAAACCTTTGCCACTAACAGCGTGGTAGATGAAATGTCAACATCAGCTTTGGATTTTCTCGAGGTAGATGCATTGATGCGTTCATTCCACCTACCTTGCATTGATCCCATTAGAATGCATTTTCGTATAGCCACAATCACTCAATGGCCACATTCGTTTAACACTGCAACTCTACATGATGACCGCAATTGCTTGACGAACGCAACTCCCATGCGATTGACGCATACGGCTAATTATCGCAACATCTATGCATTAATTGATGCGTTTGCCTTGCGATGGAGTGTTTCTCCACATACGGTCGTCTATGCGATGATCTGGTTTCCACGTTTGCATTCATTTCCTGCATTGGCTACAAAAATAGAACATTGAATGCATAATTAACGCAAAATAATGGGTTAGCTGAGATTCAACATGCTGATCGACGCAAGCTCATATTCTTGTGAATTCCTATCATGATCGACGCATATTCCGCCTAATAACCTTCATAATTCTAAGTAAAAGGCCTAAGATGTCATGCATTTCTGCATGTCATCACACCCCCAAACTTAAAATCATGCTTGTACTCAAGCATGCATTATACTCAAGAAATTCTAACTCGCCTTCATGTTTCCCTTTGCGACGACCAGCTTCTCAGAATATAATTTACACACACCTTTGACCATCATCGCAATGCTCTCTTCCACTTAGGATGCTTCTTCAAAAAGATATTGTCAAAGTTAAATTCGGCAAGCCTTTGCTAAAAAATTTTTATTCATTCACTGCAATTTTGTGTTTAGCTTTTTGAGATTGCATTCATTCAAAAAAGTACTTCAAAAATTTGCGATGACTTATTCAAATGCAGCATTGAACCTGGTTACGCCCTTCATTTTGGCTTACCCCCACGTGTGTCATGCGGGCATCCAACTTCGGTTGCGTTCCATATTCAACTTCAACTCTTGTCTCTTTTGATTTGGCTTTCGTCGGACAGAGAAGTTGCGCTAATGCGTTGATCCTGGCGACTTGCCTTCATTTTGGCTTGCCCTTACGTGTGTCATGCGGACATCCAACTATAAGTAAGTGCCTTTCACAACTTAATTCTTATCAACATGGGTTTCCCATTGCGTTGACAGCGGAGTTATTATTCCCAAAAAGCTCACTTTAACTCTTATATATATATATATATATAATCGCAATATAATGAACGCAATTCCCCGAGACCGCTTCCACCCCCAAACTTAGAGGTTGGCAGCATCGCAAAGCTAAAAACAAAATTACAAGAATGCGATAATAAATGTTTGAACATAGGTTTGCGCAAAATAAAACTTAAGACTTTCAAAATTTGAAGAAGCTAATAAAAGTAAATAATGCCTTGCGTTGGTTAGTTACAAAATGCGGTGAATTATACGTACCATAATAGAAACATCGCAAAAAAATGCAATCGGGAAAGAAAGGATTTCAAAAGGATAAGGCATACAAGATAACAAGACAAGACCTTAGGCAGAACAATGCATGCGCTCATGCGTTGGAATCCACGTGATTAAAGCCATGCGTTGAAAGGTGAAAGGAATTCTTCCGTTGAACTATGAACTGAGGAGACTTATTGTTGCATCTACAAGAGAAAATGTACCACAACCAAGGAAACAGCCATATATCCAAAAGAACAATAAAATAAAAATAACTTATACTAAGAAAGCAAAGTAAAGATAGAGCAGAAGACGTCCCTGGAAAAATAGGAGTGTTGTCATTGTAAGGAGTCTTCTATGTAGGAGATGGCTCTCAACTGCTTGGGTCAAGTTGCCCTGACCATTGGAACTTTCGGTAATTGTTGGGCGCATGCGGCCGTCATGTGCTTAGAATCACCTTTAGCTCTTTTGCGACTAATTGCCCTTCTACCTTGGGGTCAATACTGACTTTTAGCGTATCGCCTACACTTCAATATTGTTTGCAACCTGGTCGCACAAGCTGCAATACACCCAAGATAAAAAGTTTACTCGTAGAGACATAAAACTTAACAAACACTTAGTTGCCAAGTCCCTAGCAACGGTGCCAAAAACTTGATGACGGGAAATTGGAAGTCAATTTTACTCGACAACCAACTTCCCTTGGACGCGTTATGCGATGCATGGTCCTAAGATATGTGTTGATAGTCATGCGTTGGAATGAATATGCGTTAATAAATGTATGCGATGACCATGCATCCTGCCACAAGTTTTCTTGCGTTCACGCGAAGTATAAAACGAACGCAAGTTTCTTGGGTAATCCGATGTCGAACATAGGGACTTGTAACTATATGTTTGTGGTGATTGTGCATGCAACGATTGAATAAAAGAATGGAGGGGATGTTGTTAAGTTAATCCTACTCCTACTTCTATCTATCAGACAACGCAATGAGAATATGCATGAAGGGTAGAGATGCGACAAACCTTGACATGAAATAAATGTATGGGAAAGTAGATAAAATGCAGAGATGTTTTCATTGCAAAACTTAAGAGTGATCGCAAGGGCAACCCTAGTAAACGCAATCCATGCAATCATGCTACAACCATACACGACAAGAAATTTTCCAATGGAAATGTGGTGCTCCTAATTCTAGGATGCATGTGTTGAACGTAAAGTATCCATAGAGCTTATTCCTAAGTCTCTACTCCTGTCCTATGCGATGATGCAAAATGCATGAAAGAAAGGTGACCACATTTAATCGTATCCTATCTTTAGGATGCATGCGATGCGTTAATAACAAATAGTGTTCATTCCTAAATGCCTATCTCTTGTATTATCTGTTCTAATCTGACTCTCCCGAGCCTAGATTCTGACCTGACCTTCCGAAGCCTAAATCCTGTCCTTAGACTACCCTCCCAATTATCCCTAATGGGCGAATGAAGCATACATACTACAAGACAATCGCATGAACTTGGTTGGCGCAAGGTTGCTACTATCCCTAGTGAACAATGCAAACCTTGCTTAATGCGTCCAACCACTTACCTTCCCAGGCAGTTGATTATTGCTGACTTTACTCATAGACAAGCAATGCGTTAGCCTATAGACAGGTGTTGCAGTAGATTCACACTAAGCAAATAAGGTTTTCTCAAACACTCACGCAATGCACACCTCTCAGTGGTTTGTTACATGCTTAATATTCCTAATCCGCATGACTAAGTATGCAATACCCAAGCAATCCCACTAAGTGTTGTAATGAAAGTAAAGATGCTAAGCAAGAAGATGGATATGAAGTCGAAGGAATAGAGAAATGCATTGAAAAACACATTGTATTAATTTCTTAATTCAAAATGTCATACAATAAAATATAGGAAAATAAAGGAAAAAGAAATGACTGGCTGGAAGCAAAACTTTGCTTCCAGCAGAGGTGCGTCAAGGTTACCGGTGGTGCCATGGATGGGTGGAGAAGCTGACTCTCTCGAGATCTAGCTCCGGTCGAAGGCTCCGGTCGTCACTCAAAAATGGATGAAAGAGGTGAAGAACTCTCAGCCATCTTCTCACGCATTTGTCTGGATCGTGGGGGAACGCATGAGAAATCCCCAGTTGAGAGATACTCTCCGGATGATCGGATTTCAGCTCTTCAGTCTCTATTTATAGAGATTCAATCATCAACAACATTAATTGGACTGCTCTGAGTCTGACGTTCGGTGCGTTAGTTATTTTTTGAACCTCTGCCACTAACGGCGTGGTAGGTGAAATGTCAACATCAGCTTTGGATTTTCTCAAGGTAGATGCGTTGATGCGTTCATTCCACATACCTTACGTTTATCCCATTAGAATGCATTGTCGCATAGCTGCAGTCACTCAATGGTCGCATTCGCTTAACATCGCAACTCTACATGATGACCGCAATCGCTTAACGAGCGCAACTTCCATGCAATGGACGCATACGGCTAATTACCGCAACATTCATGTGTTGATAGATGCGTTTGCCTTGCAATGGAGTGTTTCTCCGCATGCAGTCGTCTATGCGATGGTCCAGTTTCCGCGTTTGAATTCATTTCCTGCATTGGCTACAAAAATAGAACATTGAACGCATAATTAATGCAAAATAATGGGTTAGTTGAGATTCAACATGCTGATCAATGCAAGCTTATATTCTTGTGAATTCCTATCATGATCGACGCATATTCTGCCTAACAACCTTCATAATTCTAAGTAAAAGGCCTAAGATGTCATGCATTTCTGCATGTCATCAATAAGCTAAAGATTCCTTTAGCAAGTCAACCGCAAAGTTCTTTTCCTAGATTTCTTAAGAATACTTCGTTCAAATCCTATATGCCAGAATTTCCTTAAGTCTTATTCAAGTCTCTTCCTAAAATATTTCTAAGATTTAGAGATTGCAAGCTTAACTTTCAAAAGGACTTTACTAAATTCCGGAACATCGCATGATTCATTTCAAAAAGAAAATTTTTCACCGGGGTGTCAAATGATTTATCCTTACATAAAAGTTTTCTTCATTGCTATTTTTTTTTCTAACCTTGCACTGAACCGAGTGACTTACCTTCATTTTGGCTTGCCCCCACGTGTGTCATGCGGACATCCAACTACGAGCAATGCACTCTTTCTCAGACTAAACTCATACCGATTTGGCAGTGGAGTTGCGGTCATTGATTTATACATTGATCCTGGTGACTTACTTTCGTTTTGGCTTGCCCCCACGTGTATCATGCAGACATCCAACTACAGGTAAGTGCCTTTCACAACTTAACTCTTATCAATATGGGTTTCCATTGCGTTGACAGTGGAGTTGTTATTCTCAATTTTTTTTTGTAATAGAAGCAAGGTCGAAAACAAATACCCCACCCCCAAATTTAAAATGTGGCAATGTCCTCATTGCCAAAAGAAATTAAAATAAGTCATGCGATGGTCATAGAATGCGTTGTAAAGAGAGTTTGAAAGAAAGCTAGTAAACTCATAACTTCTAGAAATATTTTGGGAGGTAACTGTCTTAAGACTAAGTTGACTCTAATCTATATGAAAGAGATAGAAGCATATTTTTCATCACTGAAATCATACTTGGCAAAGAAACATAATGTGGTAAACTACTAAATTTATCTACTTGTCAAATGATTGCGGCGATCAAAGAGAATGCAGTGATAAAGCATTGAAAAGTAAAATGCAATGTGATAGCACAAAATTTGAAATAAAAAGAAGGAAGAGTACACCCCCAAATTTTGCACTGTCGCCCGGATTGTGTTGACGCATCCATCTTTGCAGCGATCTTTCTTCTGTGGATTACAGTGATGGGATGAGATCATTTGCTTCTTCTTGTAATATCTCCGCAATCCTGCGCCTCGATCGTTGCAAGAAAAAACAAAGAGATGGTCAAATTATTTTAAATAAAATAAAACTTGTTATCGCATTTTTTTTTGTTAAGAATTAAAGATAGTGAGAGTAAAATAAGGATAGCTTAGGATTTGAAAAGATAGTAAAAATTCCAAGTATTGGAGAAAAGAGTTGAAGAATTGAGGTTTCTCAAAACTTGTGTCCCTGATAGATTGCGATCATTTGATAACGCAAGGACCACATATTTCCTTCTTTATTCAAAGTTCTTTAGATCCACGGAGTCAACTTGGTGATGCCAGCCTTCTCCATGATATGCCTTTACTCTCTGCCCATTGACTTTGAATATGTTGGTTTCGTCATCATTTGATAATTCCACATCACCATGTGGAAGTACTTGTCTAATTATGAACATTCCGAACCAACGTGACTTTAGCTTTCCCGAGAAGAGTAGCAGACGTGAGTTGAATAGCAAGACCTTTTGCCCGACTTAGAGGTTCTTACCGCATATGCGTTGGTCATGCCAGCGCTTGGTGCGCTCTTTATAAATATTCACATTTTCATATGTGTTGTTCCTTCATTCTTCTAGTTTGACCAGCTGCAGTTTACGCGCTTCCCCTGCATTCTTCAAATCAAAATTTAGCTTCTTGACCGCCCACAATGCTTTATACTCCAGCTCCAAAGGCAAATGACACGCCTTACTAAATACCAACGCATAGGGAGACATACCTATTTGTATTTTAAATGCGGTTCGGTATGCCCACAACGCATCATCAAGCTTCACTGCCCAATCTCTCCGTGAAGGTTTTACTACCTTCTCAAGTATCAACTTAATTTCTCGATTGAACACTTCAGCTGACCATTCGTTCACGGATGGTATGCGGTGGCCACCTTGTAGAGGATATTGTACTTGCGTAGTAGCTCTTTAATATTGTGATTGACAAAGTGTAATCCTTCATCACTTATGATGGCACGAGGAGTGCCAAAATAAGTGAAAATATTTTTCTTCAGGAACTGGGAGACTACCGCTGCATCACTTGCGGCGCATGCTATTGCCTCTACCCACTTGGAGACATAGTCGACGGCTAATAAAATATAGTGCTTACCATTCGAAGGAGGGAATGGTCCCATAAAATCAATCCCCCATACGTCAAATAGTTCCAGCTCCAAGATAGTGTTCATTGGCATTGCATTCTTCCATGAAATGTTGCCTATGTGTTGACACCGATCACATTTCATTGCGTAGTTAGTCGCATCCTTGAATAATGAAGGCCAAAAGAATCCACTTTGCAAAACTTTGGCTGTAGTGCGTTGCCCTCCAAAGTGCCCACCATATGGTGAGTCGTGACATTGTGACAATATGCGTTGTTGAGCAGTATCTAGTACGCATAATTGAATGATTTGGTCTGCACCTCTTTTATACAGATTTGGCCCATCCCAATAATAGTGTCTGCATTCATTCTTGAGCTTCTTCTATTGAGGATAGGTGTAATCTTTAGGAAATTTTTTACAACAATGTCCGCATACCAGGGAAATTCTTCTATGTGAAACAACTGCTCATTCGAAAACACGACACTCACTTCAGATTCATTGTGGTCAACCTCGGGATTTTCTAGTCTGGACAAGTGATCCACAACTTGATCCTCTATCCCCTTCCGATCAATTATCTCGACATCAAATTCTTGAAGGAGAAGAACCAATCTGAGCAACCTCGACTTTGCGTCCTTTGTCATTAAATATTTGATTGCCGAGTGATCAGTGTGAATGAATACCTTGGTTCCCCATAGATATGCCCTGAATTTCTCCAACGCAAAAATCACAGCTAGGAGTTTCTCAATGGTGGTATAATTTATTTGAGCAAGGTTTAGAGTTTTACTCGCATATGCGATGGGGTGCAAAATAGTTTTCTTCTTTTGCGCTAATGCGGCCTCCATCGCATACTCACTTGCGTCGCACATGATTTCAAATGGCATTGTCCAATTCGGTGTAATTAGTACGGGTGCGGTAATCAACACATCTTTTAATACGCTGAATGCGTTGAGGAAATTGTTGTCAAACTCAAATTTCCTGTCCACCTCTAACAACGCACTCAGTGGTCGTGCAATCTTAGAAAAGTCCTTGACAAATCGTCTATAGAATCCAGCATGCCCTAAGAAGCTTCACACACCCTTCACGCTGGTTGGAGGTGGGAGTTTTTCAATTGCTTCAATCTTTGCTTTGTCCACCTCCAACCCTTCCCAGGAGACCTTGTGTCCCAACATTACCCTCTTTCACCATGAAGTGACATTTTTCCCAGTTAAGCACCAGGTTCGTCTCTTCACATTTCTTCAGAATTTTCTCCAAATTGGCTAGGCAGACTTCATAAGTGTTCCCATATACGGAGAAGTCATCCATAAATATTTCCACTGAGTCCTCGAGATAATCTGAAAAAGATCACCATCATACACCTCTGGAACGTGCTCGGCCATTGCAGGGGCCAAACGGCATGCGACAAAAAGCGAATGTCCCATATAGGCATGTGAATGTGGTATTGTCTTGATCTTCAGAAGCTATCATGATTTGATTATATCCGGCATACCCATCCAAGAAGCAGTAAAAATCATTCTCTACTAGTCAGTCCAGCATTTGATCGATGAATGGCAGAGGGAAGTGATCTTTCTTTGTGGCTACCGTCATTCCGCCCTTCCTCAGCATATATTGCATGGGGCTGACCCACGTGCTATCTACTATGGGATAGATAATGCCCACATCCAGCCACTTGATAATCTCCTTTTTGACAACCTCCTTCATCGCAGGGTTAAGTCTACGTTGATTTTCAATTGTTACTTTGTGGTCGTCCTCAAGACGAATGTGGTGCATGCAGTACGCGGGGTTAATCCCTCTGATGTCAGCAAGCGTCCAGCCAATTTCTGGCACATGTTTCTTGAGAATGCTTATCAACACATTCTCTTGATCTTCGTTGAGTGCAGAGGAAATTATCACTGGAAACTTCTCATTCTGCCCCAGAAATGCATACTTCAAATGGGTTGGTAAGGTCTTTAGTTCAAGTGTTGGTGGTTCCACGAGGGAAGGTTGCGTTATTTTTCTTTCTTCTTTTGGCTCTTCTTCTTGCGTTGCGATCATTTCTTCTTTTTTGTTTATTTTT
This sequence comes from Benincasa hispida, assembly GCF_027475165.1. Lineage (NCBI taxonomy): Eukaryota > Viridiplantae > Streptophyta > Magnoliopsida > Cucurbitales > Cucurbitaceae > Benincasa > Benincasa hispida. The sequence continues at coordinate 59,141,030 of NC_143478.1, forward strand.
GCTACGATCGCATTGTAGGCAGCTACGGATGCGTTAACATCCTCTTCTTTTTTCTTCTTCAATCAAATTTAGGTCATCATCAGAATCTTGCAAGTCTTCTTCATCCAGAAATTTCATGGCACGAATTATATTAAATTTGAGCTTTTGTACGTTTATACTCAAAGTGATTTCTTCCTTGTGCACATCAATTTGAGCACGACCCGATGATAGGAAAGGTCGCCCCAAAATGATGGGCACATCTTTGTCGACCTCATAGTCTAGAATGATGAAGTCAGCTAGCAGAATAAATTTATCAATCGTGATTAGCACATCCTTCACCTTACCTTCTGGATGAACTAGAGATCTATCAGCCAATTGGAGAGTCACTGATGTGGGCACAAGTTGCCCAACATTTAACTGTTTAAAAATTGACAGTGACATCAAATTTATGCTGGCCCTCAAGTCACACAAGGCTTTCCCAATATAGAGTTCTCCTATGGAGCAAGGAATAGTGAAGCTCTCAGGATCGCTCATCTTCGGTGGGATAATGGATTTGGAACTTTGCATTAATGCCATCGTGGCAAATTTTCCTGTGCCTCTCTTCTTAGTTACCATGTCCTTCAGAAACTTGACATAGGCAGGCATTTCCTCAATCGCTTCACTGAAAGGAATGTTAACATGTAATTGCCTTAACATAGATAAGAAGCGTTGGTACTACACCTCTTCGTTTTTCTTCTTCCTTAGCCTCTGAGGAAAGACGGTAACTAAACTTTCACGGTTCTCATTTCATTTGACTTCAAGGTCGATGCAACCTCAGGTTCCACTACTTTATTTTTCTCTTTCTTCTTCTTGTGTTACCGCAATCTCAGGCTTCGTTTAAATGGAAGTTGTTCTACTATGCTTCTTCTTTTCCCCCTCCGCAGTCTTACCACTGCACAATGTCACAACCTGACATTGCTCCTTACCTGATCCCTCTGGGTTGCATGGAAGTTCGGTTGAACTTCGCAATGCCTCTTGCGATCGACTCTTCAGCTCACTCACAATCTGGCCCATTTGCAATTCAAGGTTGCGGATGGACGTAGCCTGACTTTGAAGCACTGTCTCAGTTTTCTCTATATATTGCTTCAATAGACTCTCCAGAGAAGAAGATTGCGGTGGTTATTGTGAGCTACTTGTTTGATTGCTCTGTTGATCGTTGTTGCGTTGGAAGAATCTTGGTGGCCCTTCTTTTTGTGCCACAGGTTGAAAATTTTGTTGTTGATTCTTCCAGGAAAAATTGGGGTGGTTTATCCCATGCATGTTAATAACAGGTTGGTGAAATTAAGTATATGTCCAAGCTTTACTTCGAGGAGTCTCAGGTAAAAGAGTTGGAGGCTTCCAATCCTCATTATGTTCTTTCTCCTGGTATTTCTTTTATTTTTTAATATTGCTCATCTTTACCTTGCGAGTCAGTTGAGTCAGTTGAGTCTTTATTTTCTAAAGAGTCAGTTGTTGAGTCTTTTGATTCTTTATTTTTCCCTTTTTGAAAAATTAAAAAAATCCAACCTGTCTGGTTCTTTTCTAAGGATGGGAACCCTTATGGCCTTATCGGGCCATATTCACTCATCCAAGAAAGGACCAGAGAAATACAAGAATTTCTTTGTACCTTGACAGGGGACAGGTCACTCGAGCAATTAGTGTTAAAAATATGCGCTTCCTGGAGGCAACCAGGTGAAAATTTTTATTTTTAGTTTAATTTTCTAGTTTTTTCTTTCCTTTTTAAGATAGTTTTCAAAATTACTTTTAAAATTTTAGCTTAATCTTCATCTAAAAAAGATTAGGGCATATCGTCGCGACGCTGCAATTGTAGTGTGACAACATTATGAAGCAGAATTACATTAAAATGTAGTTTTGCAGCAATGAGGGTCATTCTTTCATCCTCTCTTTTGATTTTCAGCCCATTTCCTCTCAAATTCCTCCCATTTTTTCACCATTCTTCACCTAAATCACAATTTCCTTGCAACTCTTAGATTTAATCCACTTTTCATCCTTCAATTTATGGGTTTCATACCCAAGTAAAATTTTAGGGCTTTTTCCTTCTTGTGCAATCTTGGGATTTCTTCACTTGAGGTAAATTTTGAGTCTTCCATTATATATTTCTTCTATATATTTGCTGAATATGTTGAAAATCTCAATGATTGTGTGGATTCTAGACTTAATTTGAGTTGAAATCTCAATGATTGTTGGGAGTTTTCTATGTGCAGGTGAAATTGATCTTAGTTGCTATATATTTTGTGTGGGATAGGTTGATTTTTGAGGATTTGGTTGGATTTTGCCTAGGTTAGAGCCTAATTTTTGTGAGCTTTTTCAATTAGACAAAATTTCATGGGTTCTAGGAGAGAAGGAAGGAGGAGTGATGGTAGTTCTAGTCGGGGTGGAAGTGACCCTAAGCCATTTTTCGAGAACTCTAAGTTTAGTTCTCAAGTGGCCTTAGATATATACCATTATGTGGTTTCCTCTAGAAACCTAGTCCCTGAGAGAGCCTTAACCTTAGAGGCTAATTTCTACCCTCATATCTCTACTGAGATACAGTGGAGAGGTTGGGAAGCCTTGGCTAACCGTCCCGGCGTGACGGTTATTCCCATAGTTAGGGAGATCCTTTTTCATTCGTTCACATCAATGAAGTATATGGGTTGATAGACTTCAACAATGAGTATAGTAGATTCTGCTCCCGGTAATTCTTAGAATAAGAGGTTATTGAGACTTTTTGTGGTCTTGGAGTAGAGTGGGCTAGGTTAAAAGGTGTCCTAGATAGGTTTAGGGCGACAGATATCTCCGTCTCATTTCAGATCTGGCATGCATTTGTATGTTCGAGATTGATGCTAGTGTTACGCCTCATTAACATCACCAATGACCGAGCCAAACTCTTATACTGTCTAGTTTAGAGGATGTTCGTTAATGCGAGACAGGTCATTAGGGCCTTGATCCGCCGATGTGGGCATTGTTCTACCACATGTAGCTTAAGGCTCTTAAGCTTGATTACCAAGCTGTGTCGAAGTTCTGGGTTGAGATCTCTGATGATCATGATGAGAGGATGGGACGTCAGACGCCCATCTGTAGGTCATCAGTAGGAGCCTTCTATAGGTGTAAAGTAGATCAGGAGGACAAGGACGGTGGGGATGACGAGGATTTCTTGTAGCAAAGGAGCTTCCCCATATTGATCCCCAAGATTAGTACGATGTGCCAGTAGCGGATGAGTTTCATGGGGAGCAGGCTTTCAGGATGTCCACTGACGCCCTTAGGGCTGCTACCGAATCTCCGAGGGTGATTTAGGAGACTACTCATCGAGGGAGGCGTATAGAGAGGACAATGAACTACATCTAACGAGTACTATGCTAGCATCGGTTTCCAAAGTGACCTTTAGAGGGAACTGGACTCATCAGACTCCGATTGAGGCTAGCCTTCCTTCTTGTGATCTCGATAGTATTTTTATTTTAGCTTGGGGTCCTTGAGCACTGTGCTCAGACCATATTTTGTTTTTTTTTGGTTGCTTTGTTTGCTCTGTTGCTCTATTGTAATTATGATGGTTTATGACACACCTTTCTTGTAATAAAACTTTCATGAAAGAACGTTAGGAAAGCATTATCATGATTTTTAGCCCAATTTTTTAAAAAGATCTTGTCTCCGATGCATCTTTAAGTCATTGTTTTGCAAAATTAAAGTCTTGCATGCTTAGAATTGGGTTATCTTGTTTGTATTCCTGTTGCCACCCTAAAAGACCCATTTTTGACTTAGGAGTAACCTTACTTGTTTTAGAGCAAAACTAGACAAAGTGGACAAAATAGGGCCTTTTGTGTATGAATAGAATAGAGAAAAAGAAAGAAAGAAAAGAATATTACTTACAATTCATGAAAAAAATAAAAAAGAAAATAAAAAAAATAAGGCAATAGCTAATTATCTTGCAAAATTAGTGTGTATGGGTGCATGGATAGAGGTGAAAAGAGCTATATTTGCTGTGTCTAGTTAGGACCCTGCGAGAAAAGAGTGGATAGGTTTCCGATCGTGGGGGTGTGAAACCTAGCCCTCTAGGTAAAATAAAGGCTCTTTATGTTTATGTTTGTGTGTGTTTAGGCACCCTTTTATAGGTTTTATGTCCTAAAACTCATGGTATGTAAACAATGGAACTTATTGTGAAAATTCAATAAAGGTGTTATTGAATAAATCTATTGCTTGAATAGAAATCCAATAAACCTAAGGTCCTGAGGCTATTTAATGTAGTTTGAACTTTATGTAGTGACATAAATGTCGATCAAGTTGAAATATAGAGCCAAAATGATCTAGAGTATATGAATAAGGTTGGGCGCCTTATTCTGTGGACACTATGGATGCGGCCAACTTTGTAGTTAATACAAACGATGTGATCCTGAATCGTTCATATAGAGATATGTGAGTGAGGGCATCCTATGCAATGAGTTTACATAAGATTGAACCATGAAATAGTCACTTTTTACATTCTAAATGACGTTTTATGTATAAAACTGACTATTTCGTTAATTCATGACCTAGATAACTTAATCTTAATCCTGGGCTAACTATGAACTCCTGTTCACTCATAATTATCCTTAGATCTGCATAGGTGAGGGAAGCTCATCATCGCTGGCCCAATAAGCCTCCAATTTTAGGGGTAAGATCGAGTGGATAGTTGGGAACATAGGGTGCAAGACGGAATTCACTCCTACCCGTTATAGGGATAGTAGATAGGTTGTTCCCTTTAGTACTGAATCCAGGTCTTAAACAAGGGGCCCCCACCCTCTCCTTGGCCCGAGAGAGGTTTGGTTTATAGGTTGGACCTTAAACCAATTGTTCATTAGAGGATCAGTGGAACTTAAGGAACAAGATGTAGTCTTGGGGGTAAAATAGTTTTTATGACTTAGCTAAGATTATGAACAACCTGTGAAGGATTAGCTTACTAATCATGGTTATATCAAATGGACACAAATATATCTATATTGAGGGGAGTGCAACTATGGGACTATAGTGGAATGACCTGTTAGTTAATGAATGTTGATTAGCTCTATCTAAAAGAGTTTTAGCCAGCTAATCTCGGATCATTGGAGCCCATGATCTATAGGTTCATTAGGTTCCCCTACTAGCTCATATGGAATAAACTTAGAACAATATGATAGAATAATTCGAATTGTTCGAACTAGGTGAAGAGAGAGAAACCGACAAGTATATGTGATATAGTGGTCGAGTTTTTCAGTTTAGAGATATAGCTTTAATATTTAAATGTGATTTAAATATCAAGAATATGAATAATTCATATTCGGAAGCTCAGAAATAATGGAAATGGTCAAAGACGTAAAAGCCAAAGAGTTGACTTTTAACTTTGAAAAGTCAAACTTTGACCGACCTTATATTCAAATGTGATTTGAATTTCGAGAAAATGACTATGGATTCATGCTTAAGAGGTCAAAATTAGTCAACATGGAAAAAAATCATAAAAAGTCAAAATGTTGACTTTTTGGTCAAAGTTTGACTTTGACCAAATGACTATTTTTCTCTTTGGCTAAAGTTAGTGGGAAAATCCAAACTTTTGTTGGATAATTCCACTAACAAAATAGTTGGCTCAGTGTTGGCTTATAGTGGAGACATTAAGCCCACTTAGGTAGTGGATTCTAGGTGTTGGGTTTTTATGGATTTGTTTCATGCAAATGTTGCATGATTTTTTTTCTATAAAATGGGCTTTTGAATTTGGATTAAAGACTTTTGCCATTTTTGCAAAAAGTTGGTTTTCAAAATTGGGCTGAAAAATTAAAAACCCAACCCAAAAAATCTCCATCTTTTTCCATCTCTTTATCTCTCTCGGTTTTCTTCATCCACCGGGTCCCACAACCCGATTCTGAGTCCAGAGGATAGTAGGTCAACTCTAGTGGTTGTCCGAAAGAGTTCGGATCGAGATTCAGCGAGAAAAAAGCGGTTTTCGAGAGCTTCAAAGGTAATTTTAATTTACTATTTTTTTTCCTTCAAATTTCATGCTAAATTTCCTTTTAATTAAAAGCAATTAGAGTGTAATTAGGTCCTTTTTCCGCTGTGTATGTCTCATGTTCCATCAGGGGTGTCCTTATGCAAAAGATTTTGTACAAGATCGGACCACAAAATGAGTCACTCTTACTTTGTAACACTGTTTACTGTTTAAGACTGACTATTTCAAAGCGATGATCTAGGTAACTTGACCTTAGTCCTAAGTTAACTATGAACTCCTGTTTATGTGGAATTGCCCTTAGATTTTCATAGGTGAGGGTTGGCTCAACAATGCTGGCTCAATAAGACTTTCATTTTAGGGGTAAGACTGGATAGATAGCTAGGGACATAGGGTGTAAGAGGGAATTCACTCCTACTCGTCTTAGGGATAATAGAGAGGTTGTTTCCTTAAGTGTTGATTCTGGGGTTTGAACAAGAAATCTCACCCTCTCATTTGGCATCAGAGGGACTCGGTTTTGTGATTGGATCACAAAACAATTATTCATTAGGGGATCAGTGGGGACTTAAGGAACAAGAGATGATTTCGGGGGTAAAATAGAGATTTGACCAAGCCGTTATTACGAACAACCTGTGAAAGATTAACTTACTAATCATGGTTATATCGAGTGGACATAATATATCTACAGTGAGGGAAGATACACTATCGGCTTTAGTGGAGTGACCCATTAGTTAATGAATGGGGTTAGATCGGTCTAATGAGTTTAGCCGATTAATCCCGGATCGTTGGAGCCCATAATCTGTAGGTCTATGAGGTCCCCTTACTAGCTCGAAAATAGATTAGCTCTAGAGTAGTGTGATAAGTTAATTTGAAACGTTCAAATTAGAATCAAATGAAATTGGAGAAAATATATTTAAATGATGAATTTGTGTAAAAATTAATTTAATATTGGATATTAAATTAATTAGAATTATTTAAATTGTTTAAATAATTATTTATTAATTTTATAGAAAATTAATTTATGAAATTAATTTGTAAAATTAAATTTTTATTTTAGAAATAAAATATGATTTTAAAATAAATTTTGGATTTTTGGAAATTGAAAAATCACACAAACTTGAAAATGGTTTTTTCAAGTTCATCTTCAACTAGCTTACAAGGAACCCATCACCTCTTCCTTGATTTACTCCAAACATGAGTTGCATCCCATGTAGAACGTCTCTTTGCATGATTGTATACAACATATTGAAGAGATTGGAGTGAAGAAAGTGTGGTTGAACTGATAGAATTTTTCAGAAAAATTCTTGAGAGGAAGGTGTTCTTCAATGGGTTGGTTTAGTGAGCTTTCTCCATATTCCCTTTGATTCTAGCTTATTTTGAGTCCCACAACTCAATCTAGAGCACCAAGAGGATAGTAGGGAATATCTTATGGTGGTCTACATAAGAATTTGGAGGATTTTGCAACTGGAAAATGGAGATCTCAATGGTTCGACCAAGGTATGTTCATGAAACCCATTAAACTCTGTTTTAGTATGTTTCTTTTATGGCAAAATTAATCATTAGAATGCTTATGGATCCTGAACTTTTCCATTGCATGATGGTGTCGATCCAACACCCTTGTCTTACCGTTGCCCTCTTTTTTACAAGTTTGGTATGTCTGAGGTTGATAATAGAGCCAAAGCAGGGAGAAAACAGGATGCATAAAACTTTTTCGGGTTGTGCAAGCTTAACTAGCAAGACTCTCTCACTCATGCATGAATAGATTAAGAATCATTCTTGAAATTGTGCTTAATTGATTGATTGTAATTGAATTTTGTTCTTGATATAAACTTCATTCATTGACTCTTGAGACTGGAGTAACAACTTTGTAACTAGAGCTAGCATGTGTTTTATGTTTGCTTGATTGTGTCTTTCTACCTTGCTCGGGACGAGCAAGAATTCAGTTGAGGGTGTTTGACAGCTCTTAAAATGAGCTATTATTCCTAGCTTAAGTCGAGGTTGTTATTGGATTTTATGTATTTATTTGCGTTACTTTGTAGGCTTCGGGAAATCTAGAGGTAGAATTGGCGATTTGGAGTTGAGTGGGGTTAATTTGAAGCAAATTGGAGTTGATTTGAACATCCGAGCTTCAAAGGAGTTAAAAATACCAAAATGCCCCTACCTCAGCGTTGCAACGCTCGTGATTTGCCTAGCCCCCAACGCTTGCCTGATGCTTAAAGGTAGAATGCTAAGCTGCAAGGTAGCATTCCAACGCTGCCATCAACATTGCAACACTACGAACACAGAAATGGAGATGCCCTAGTGCGCACGTAAGTGGACGTCAGCCCAACGTTGTGCCTTTATGTGCGTTAGAGTGTTGCAATGCCCTATCTAGCGTTGCGACATTGCCACTTTTCTATAAATACTTCCCTTTGATTTTAAGTTAATTTTTATGTTGAACTTCAATGGAGGCCGAGGAAAGGCCGAGCTATCTTCTTTTCCTTTGATGTTTTTGTATCATTATGTTAGATTTTAGTTTTAATTTTGGATTTTAAACATGTATTGGTTTGAATTCTTGCATTTTCTATGAATTTATGAGTTAATTTTCATCTAGTTTCTTGGAACAATAATTGTAACACAAGTAACCTAAAAAAATCCCTGTGTTCGACCTCGGATCACTCCGAGAAACTTGCGGTGGAATTATACTTGGTTTCAATGCAAGGAAACTTGTGATAACGCAGAGCATACTACAAATATTCCATTAATAACGTATACATCTAGAAGTAGTATCGCATAAAGTGTGCATGAGCAATAACATTGCATAAGACTACCTTATGCATTACAAGTTTATGGCAATATGAGCTTGTAGCACATCATCATGCATGCACATTACGAACGTTCAAATCTCAAGTCATCAAGTTTATGGCGCCGTTGCTGGGGATTGGTTAATGGTTATTATTGAGTATGTTTGTGGTATTTTGCAGGACAGATCTCTTTGTACTAGCTGTTCAATGCGAAGAGCAGTCTGACAGTTTATGAGTACTGGTACCAAACCAGAATTCATAGATGCAAGGGACTACCGTTGACCCTTCAATTTTGATCAACGTAATAGAAGAAGAGGAAAGGAAGAGAAAGGAAGAGGAAGAGAGGCAGGAGAAAATGGAGCGGGCAAAACTCATCATCGTAGAACGTAATCGAAGAAGAAAACTGTACGTTGAGGAGGTGTGCCGCAATAATGAGATCTCGGACTCGAAGAAATAAGGCGGCTCGAAGAAGAACAACGCCTTTTGTTGGCCTCTGGACAGTTTGTAGAAAAGTTTGAAAGAGATGAGAGAAGAGGAAGAAAAAGAAAAGAAAAAGAAGGTAAAAGAAGAAAGAAGAATGAGAGAAGAGAAGGAAAGGAAGCGTGAAGCCAACAGGCAGCACTTAAGTAAGAAGAAGGGCAAGGAACTTGATGAACGAGAAAAGGAGGAACAACGCAAGGCGCGAGAAAAGAAACAAAGGCAGCAATCTCACCTTGCATTGGCCAAGGGAAAGGGCAAAGCGGTCGCAGAAAGTAGCAAGCCCGCGTTGGCAAAGGTGCATCCATCAAAAAAGAAAGAGAACGATGATTTGTTGATGGAGATGGGCTTTTTCCCTGCGCCAACGCCATTACCAGATCTGATCACGAGCGTAATCGTAGAACATGGATGGGACACATTTTGCCAATGCCTAGCCATTGTTATTCCAGAAAGAGTGCACGACTTCTACCACGGATGGCTGCATGGCACCAAGGATGTGGTGACCATAAAAGAGCAAACGGTGTCTTTCAGCGCAAGGGACATCAATGAACTCTACCAGATGAAGGATAACGCGGATGAACCGGGCAATAAAATCATTGATGATCCCACTGAAGAACAGATGGAATATGTGCTGCGTGTATTAACGCAACTGGGCACTAAGTGGTCGGTTTCTTTACAAGGCATCAAGACCCTGGCGTCCAAAACTCTACTTCCGGAGGCACGACTTTGGGTTTATTTGGTCAAACGGTGGCTGATCCCAACTTTCCTTAACAAGACAATTTCAAGGGATCGAGTTATGGCCGCATATTGCATTGCGTGCGACATTCCAATTGATGTAGGCCTATTGATCGCAAGACAAATCAGGGGTTTTGTGGGGCACATAAGAAGGCAGTACTTCTTCCCATTGATGGTTTCAAGTTCATGCCTATCATTAGGTGTGAGCATTGATGAAGAGTCAATGGCAGAAGTTCACGACCTAATAAATGTCAAGATTTTGAGGTTGCTCTTCAAAGATTCCCTACACTGCCCTGAGCTCCCTTTGAAGAGGCCTAACATTGATTTGAATGCGCCGCAAGAGCCCAAGCTGAAGAGACAGTGTAGAGATGATAAGGGAAAGGGTAAAATCCAAGAAGAAACAACGCAAGATCCAGTGGATCCTTTACCCTTAATAATTCACCCTCCAAGCCCTCCCGCACAACCTTCTTCTTCCCTTCCTGAGCCCTTTACCAATCTTCTCCTACCCCTAGATTCTCCAACCGCATATCCAGTAGCCCCATCATCACCTTCAGTATCATCACCGCAACTCCTCTCTCCACCGCTACATGTTGATGAACCACACAATTTGGGTGAAGGCACCTCTGCCCAACCCCAAAACGTTACTGGGAAAACATCGCAGGCACAACCACTATCGCTTCTCTAGCTGCTAAGTTAGCAGATATTTGGTCCCTTCTTGCCCAACAGCAACAACTCTTCTCTCAATAGCAAGAATTCTTTTCTCAGCAACAAGCCTTCTTCGGCCTGAGAATTGATGCAGTAATTGAGCGAGTCGACGATTTACAATGCAGTGCTACCATGACAAGGCAGGTGTTGATCAATATTTAGCACAACATTGTTATGATCCACCTGCACCAAAGAGTGATAGCGGAGGGCAACCATGAGTACTTTAATTTTCTGACAGCATATCTTCATGGACCCATGGTACCTCTACATCTCAGGTAGCACTTGATTTTTGCAGAAACTCCTCAAGTACCACATCCGAACCCTCCTTCAGAACCTCTTGCTCCTCAATAATCATTATATTCATTTATTTTTGCAGCCATTCTATTAATTTTATTGAATTCATTATTTTTCTAGGTTTAATTAAATTCTTTGATTCTTTGTACAGGCCAAAATTTTTGTATTGCGTTATTTGTAATTATTTGTATACTTAGTTAATTTTCAATACAACTAAGTAACAATTCTTTCCATATGCATGTGCCTCTTCTTTATCATCCTTTGTCAACTTTGCGATATTCTTAATCTTTCTTTTTGCGTTATTCATTGCGCTGCCATGATGTATAATATGCATTCACTTAGAAACATTTCCCACACTTTGTATTTTCTAACTAATATTTAGTTAATTCGTAGCTTAGCAGTACTTTACCTTTTATCCTTCAAAATTTTGCTCAAACCTTCTTTTTGAAATTTTTTCTAAGTGTTTGTCTATTCTATCCAAACAACGCAATGAGGACCTTGTGCATCTCTAAATTTGGGGGTGGGGAATGTCTGAGCAGATGAGATCAAGAGTATGCGATCATTAAGAAAAATGCGCTCATCTCCAAAAAAAAATAATAATAATAAAATAAAATTAAAAAAAAGGAAAAAAAATCATATAAACTTCAATGTCAGCGCAAAGGAAACCTCAAAAACATTCTCAACCTGATAAGAGTTAAGTTGTGAAAGAAGTATGCTCGTAGTTGGATGTTCGCATGACACCCGTGGGAGCAAACCAAAACGAAGTTGGGTTTCCAAGAACAACGCAATATGAAAAGAGAAAAAAAATGAGAAAGAAAGATAAATAAAACAAGAGACAACTCCTCTGAAATTCATGTGTTAAAATTGAGATTGGCACACAACCGTAGTTGGATGTTCGCATGACACCCGTGGGAACAAGCCAAAACGAAGGGTGTAACCATGGTCAATAGTCTCTAATAAATTACGCAATGTATGACCACCGAATCCAGACGCATCAAGTTGTTTTGATAAAGAAGAGATAAACACTCTTTTTAAAACTAGAAAAACATTTTTGACCAGAAATTTGTAGTATAGAATAATAAAGTAGGGCTTTGTTAGAAGTTAGCAAGGATACAAGGAAATTGCGCTATTAAGTAATGTGCCTAAAGTGGAACATTCCGAGCAACCAATCGATGCAAAATTTAGGATAGGAATTGAGCATTATTGCCTTAGTAGAAGATATGCTTGAAGACAAACATATATCTAAATTTGAGGGTGTGATAACTTGTAGAAATACAAGTTATTTATACTGCCTTATTTAGATATTGCGGCCAAAAGAGAAGAAAGTTGCGTCAATTGTATGGAAATTAGCTAAGAAATGTAAGAATTATAAATTATCGTCAATACACCCACTGACACCGTTGTGATGGTAGAAAAGAATATTTCAAGTCTATTTTGCAGGAAATCAAGTGACCGTATGCGTTCATGGCTCAAGAGAAAAAGATTAACGCATCTACGTCGCATTGTGCCCATCATTTAGGAATGAATAGACGATCAAAGTAATGATAGAGCATGCGAGAATCGATCAAGAGCTTTGTGATCAACACAACTTCAACCGCATACGGTAATAAAAAACAACACCGCATGCGGGCACACGATCGAAAGATGCAAATGAACAATGCAATCGTGGAGGATTTTAACACGTGTACAACTAACCGTTGTGCATTTTCGACGGATTGATTGCATAACAGAAGGAATATTTATTCCACCATTTTCGGAATTTCCATAACAATAAAGTAGGGACCACACGGCATAGAGTCAGAGCATTCATCTATAAATACCCTCAGAGAATTAACTGAAAATATATACTTGATACGAGGCTATTTTGATATTTGTATATTAAGAGAGTGGTTGATTTGAGTGTTGATCAGAGAAGACCCGGGAAGAAAAGAGGCAAGGCCGAGAGGTAAGTCTTAGGGCGAACATTCCAAATCCCCATCATGAAGCTTTATACCTAGATCATCTCTACCGGTTGAGTAAGCCTGAGAGGGACGCTCATCCTTACATTCACTCTATACGCCAGCAAGCGATTTCTCCATCCAGATCTGTGTCAAGACGTTGGCACTCTTCTGTATTTGTTTCTATCTCTATCATCAATTGTATCTCATCTTCTTAGTCTAAATCATTCACACCATGTATCAGATGTTTGATTCTATAATTAAATGTCATGACCATTTTCATCTCCATATTTTTGTCTACTTCCGTTCCTCCATTAATCGCTTTCTCCACGATGTTTTCCTAATCCCTTGGTAATTAGAATGAATTAAACAAGTAAATTAATTTGTGATAAAGAAATAAATATGTTTAGCTAGAGCATGCTAGACGACATCTTCACCTGTGAGAGCAGAAGTGAAGATGCCATTTTGATCTGTCGAGAGAAGGTTAGAAGAATGCGTTAACTAAAGCGAGAAGTATTTTTAGAGATGGAAGCAACCTTGCGTTCATTACGTTCATCCCTGTTTCATCACAGAGATGTGGGAACACGGCCGATCACCTAGAGGTGTACACCAAGGGAAAGCGGAACCGTAGTTATATCTTTAATGCAATTAATGAACTTGCGATGTTTGTACTAATTATCTTTTCTCTTTCTGCTTCGTACATAAAGTCTTGCCACCGCATAACACGATTCTTTGTATAATCTTCACAATCAGTCTCAAACTCGTTATCATGTATCATGTAACCTATATCTTGTATCATCATAGCTTAGGTTTATTTTTATTGCACTTTATTTTACTGCACAACTCTATTTTATCGCAATTCTACTTTAACGCATGTTTTACTTTATCGAATGTACAAACCTCACTTTTATTAAATTGAAAAAACCCCTGTCACATATATTACAAATGTAACACAAGTAACCTAAAACAATCCTTGTGTTCGACCTCGGATCACTCCGAGAAACTTGCGGTGGATACTCAGTTTCAACGCAAGGAAACTTGTGACAACACAGAGCATACTACAAATATTCAATTAATAACGCATACATCTAGAAGTAGTATCGCATAAAGTGTGCATGAGCAACAACACAACATAAAATTACCTTTTGCATTACAAGTTTATGGCAATATGAGCTTGTAGCACATCATCATGCATGCACATTACGAACGTTCAAATCTCAAGTCATCAGGCATTTGATGGCTATTCCTAGAATGTCTAATTGCTAGGTTCAAAGAGTAATTTGGTTAATTGGACATGGTTGTCTTGACAATTAATCAACATAGTTGAATACTAAACCTTAATGCATGTGTTTCTAGTTCTTTATAGCCACTGAGAACCCAATTGAATTTAGGAGCATGTAGATTAGTTAGGGTATGGTCTTTTCGACCTTAATTTATAATTAAGACACTTGATTGATTTCAATTTAGTTAGTTGTCGGCCTTTGAGCAGACTAGTTAAATCACATCAATTCGGTAGCTATGCATGCATTGAATGCATAGTTGATTAGTAGAAAACAATGATTGAAATTGTATTGAATAACTATCTTGATCTGAGGACTAGATGAACTAATTACCATTTATATTTATCCATGCAATTTATTTTCTTGCATTTAACTTTTTCCTCAATCAAAACTAAAACCCTTTTTTTATCGCTTTTCATAGTAAAATTTAGCTTAAGAGAAATTAATTCTTTGCCTCCCTATGGTTCGATCTCGCGCTTACCACTGTTGCTATGTATTAGTAGTAATAGGAGTAGTACAATTTTTTAAAATCTTCTTTTAACCAAGTTTGAGCTTATCAATGATGTAAGTTTCAGATTTGTCAGTCTTCACATGAACTTTACAATAATTGTAACACCTATGAAGCAGGCTGTATTCCTAGTGTCACCATGATAAGGTACCTAACCTTATCTATCTACTACAGACCATTTAGGTTAATACTTGAACATAATCCACCCGTATGTCTTTACATACATGTTTAAGTTTCATAACATAACCTTGGATTTTAGTTTATTTGATTGAATTAATGCAGTCTAAATATTAATAAAATACCTCTTATTTTATTAGATATATAATTTGTCTTTACACTCGATTTAGGACATTAAATCCAACATCTCTATGAATTTTCTACCGCTATTTCATTTCTTTTTCAAAAACGGTTCCCATGAACTAGTCTTTGCTAAGAGAATAACAAGGAAGATCTGATTATGTCATTTTCACAACTATTCTTGGGAGATCTATTGAAGATTGGGAGAAGAATTAAAGAAAGATCCTTCAAAGATATTATTTTTTCTTTCGTGTTAATTTATGTGAATGTGTATTGTATTTTCCTTGTTTTATGTGTTTTGAATTCTCAAACAAAAACTGAAAGCAAGACGTTCATATGCTTCTATTGGAGATTCAATCCCTTCACTTCTCCTTTGTTGAAACACCTCCAAAAGGAATTCCTTGCTATGACTCTGACAAGGTACCGACTTGTGGAAGTCTCCTTTTGAAAGAATAAGGAAATTTAGAGGGAAAGGAAATTTTACAGAGAATATTTGTCTTCTGTAGAATTGTTGAGAGAGAGAGAGTTTGTGCAAATATAGACCCCTGTATATTTAACATAGAGGAAAAAAATAAAACAACACCTCATTTCCCACTCTTGCATAAAAAGGGGGTGATATTTAATTGTATATTTCTCTCATAATATATAGTTTTAATATAAATCTCATTCATATTAATTTATTATTTGAATCATATTTAAATACATTAAGCCTCCCATATAGAAGAATTTAATTTTGAATCATATTCAAAATTAACTATATAATTATATTTTATATTAATTGTATCATATACAATTAACATATATTTTTCTAAATTAATCTGAACATATCAAATTATTCTTTCAAAACTTTGGTCCTTGTTGATTCATCGTGAGCTAACAAGCGGACCTAATAAACCAACAGATTATAAGCTCTAATGATCCGAGATTAATCAATCAAATTCTTGATTTAATTAACCAAAATTCTGTTGGGTTTTATGCCTTAAAGCTCGTAGATAGTAAATGTAATTAATTCACCGTCATCAATAAAGAGTTATCGATGTTATTTCATCAATAAAGAGTTATCAATGTTATTTCAATAAAAGTTATTGATTGTGTTGTATTTTATTTTGTCTTAATAACCCTAAATCCAATAAACTAACATCCTAGGCTGTCTTGTGAGTCTTGAACATTATGTGGAGACATACAGGGATCAATGTTTAAGATACAACATAAATAGTCTATAGTATAGGAATAAGACTAGGTACCTTATCCTGGTGACACTGTGGATAAAAACCATTTTATATTTGATACAAATGCAATGATCCAACATGTTCATGTAGGTGCCATGCGAGTGGGGGCATCATATTCAATGAGTTTGGAAAAGACCGGACTGTAAAATAGTAACCACTAGATGTAACACTGTTAACTTGTTAGGTTTATATTTCAATAGGATGATCTAGGTAACTTAGTCTTAATCCCGAGTATATTATGAACACCTGTTCATGTTGGATTGTCCTTTGATTTTTATGGGTGAGAGTGACCAGTTCACTGACTCAATAAGCCTATCATTTTGGAAAGAAAATCGAGTGAGGAATTGGGAACATAATATTACAAGATTGAATCCACTCCTTCCTGACTTTAGTGTAAGTAGATGAGTGTTCCCTTAAGTAGTATCTCTGAGACTTGAACAAAGGGCCTGACCCTTCTGGTGGCTTGAGAGGGGATTTTGTTGAATGGTGTGATCATAAACAGGTTGTTCATTAGAAGAGCATCAATACTTAAAGATATAGAGGTAACCCAAGGGTAAAACAATGATTTGACCCAGTTGATGTTACGAACACTCGTGAAGGACTAACTTGTTGTTATTGGTCTATATCCATGGACACAGAAATATATCTATAGTGAGAAAAGTGCAGTTGTGGGTCTTTACTCGAGTGTGCCCACAGTTAAGGAATATTGATTAGTTTGGTTAATGAGTTTAGCCAATTAATCTCATATCATTAGAGTTTCTCATCTGTAAATCAAAAAGGTCCATTTGTTAGCTCACTAAAGAATATTAATGAGGAATGATTTGAAAAGTTCAAATCAATTGTGAAAATTGTATATTAAATTTGATAAATATATGATTAATTATAGATGCGATATATAATTCACATTATGTGAGAGAGATATAATTGAATGAGATTCAAATATCGGATTTATGGGAATTAGATTCCTAAGGAGTTGTATACATATAAATATGTGATATTTATATGTAAATTAACTTTATATTAAGTATGATTTAATATAGTTACTTAATTGATTAATTAATTGTTTATTAATTGATTAAGAAATTTTATAGAGAGGTGGATGCTTATAAACATGTGATGTTTATATTTATTAATTGACTATGTATATATGCTAAATTGGATCTATTATATATGGTTATTTAATTGTTGTACTAATTAATTAAATAGAGGTTATTTAATTAATTTAGCATAAGGGTAGAAAAAGAAAGACTTGGATCCCTTTCTCCATGTAGATTCCTTCTTATGGACCTTTTTGGGGTAAGATTTCATTTGATGAGATTTTAACCTAGCCACCAAAAAGGAAATCCCCTCTTCACTCTCTCAAATAAATTTCTCTATCTTTTCCTCTTCCAATTGTTGGATACCACTTATCCAATTATTGAAATTCCTAAGAGAATAAGAAGGTTATTATTGTGGTCGAGTATGAGATCGATTGAGGAGACATTCATTTGAAAAGCTAGAAAAAATTTCTAGAGGCCCGGGAGTCTACAAAGATAAGAATAGTTCTTCTCCTTCATTTCTTCTTCAGTAAAGCATGCTTTTATAATGTTTATCCAATATATGCTCTATTTAGCATGCTATTTTTTTTTCTCATAAAATGTAGAAACTGAATGCAAGACGATCATAATGCTTCCGCTCAGGATTCGATTCCCAACAATTGGTATCAGAGCCAATTTCTTGAATTTTTTTTTCTTCACAATTTTGAAACGAAAATACATTTAGAAAGGTGGGTTTTAAATCTACATTTTGAATGTGAGGTTTGCGAACTTGGATGTTTACAAATTTTGGCATTTTGTTTACATTTTAATTTGATTGAAATGTAAGGGCCCGTTGTATATTTGGGCATTTAAATTTGCTATCGAGTTTGTAAGTCCATGTTGATTGAAGAGCAAGAGTTGCTGAAAAGATCGATGTAAAATGGAGCCAAAATGGAACTGAAACAGTGCTGGAATGAAGCTTCTAGTCGAAGTGATGGCCTAAGCGTCACGGAGCTGTGGTCGGCGCTCCAAAGTTTCAAGCGTTGTGCCCTACGATAGAAGATTAGAGGTCAGTGGCACTCTCTCTAAGCGTCGTTACGCTTCGAACGTGCAAGAAGAAAGGGAGGTGTGCAGCTGAAGCAATTTTTCCCTCCTTTAGTATATTTTAATTAATTAGGCTAACATAAATTTGTTATATTAATTTAATTAATTTTAGGATGCCAAAATTTGGTCCAATTTTTGCTATTTAATTTATTGTGCATTGGAGGCATATTTAAATTAATGCTTTGAATTTATATTTCATAATGTATGTTATATAGATTCAAAATCTCACCTTAGGATAAACATTTTCATGAATCCTTATTTAAGTATATGTATTATATTTTATGGATGCATGATTTAAGTAGCATGTTCATGCATCATACAATGTTATAAGTGTTATAATGTATGATGGATTGATGATGTGGATGATTAATTTTTCATTGATGGAAAATATAAATGTTATATTTTTCCAATGAAAATGAAATTTGTATTAAGCATGATACCACTTAGATAAATTTAAGCATTATATTTGATGGACATCAATAGATGCAAACTATAATTTTTAATATGACATTAAAATATAAGTATTATATTCTTAATGGGATAGATTAAAGTCTATAGTCAAGAGTTGCATGCAAGCATAGATTCAAATTATTTTAAATGGTTTAAGACCAATTCACCTAGACCTATATTGGAAGTATTTCTAATGAGATTAGAAAAAGGTTAATCTTTTAGTATATTTTAATAAGATTAAAATTATGAAATAATTACGCATAAGGGACCTTTGTCTAAGGAACGTTTTGTCTAGACGGGGGTATTTAAGCTTACGGAAATAGAACACCTCTACTTGGAAGCTGACTCATAAGGTGAATTGAGCAAATATTTTATAAGCATGCAATAGATGATAAATTTTATTAAAGAGTTTAATAAATTAAATCAAGTATTGTTGAAACAATCATTATAAATGTTATATAGATTAAATTTAAAAAGACTTAGATAAATTCATTGGTCGGAATTTTAGCGAAGCATAATAAAATCTTAAAACTATAGAATACTTTAGTGGGAGAAAATTGGTATATGGGATATATCAAATTTTGGCTCTTACGTCCCTAAGAGTCCACACCGTGAGATCCATGCTTGTCTTCGTGTCACTTTGGGCATGGCCTCCCTTCAAAATGTATTGCCAAGGTTAATAGAAAGGTGAATAGGGAAAGTGTTCATAGTAGGGTCACACTTACTGAATGAATTAAACTAGATAATGAACCCTTGACCGAACAACGGTAGCTAAGAACTATACGAATAAGAGTTATTCTTGTATTAGTAATTACTTGAGATTGTCTCAACTCAGGGGAAGGGTAGTTGATCATCTTCCGATTGCTATTACCCTAAACCTCTGAAGTATCGTTGCAAAAACTAAATCAGTAGTTTAATTAGGGTTCTACGATTACATATGTTTTTGTTAAATTGATTGGATTTCTTTAATAGGTTAAAACAAATATAACTAGAGTGGTTAATTGTTTGTTATCTATTTCAGCATGGCTTCATAAATCATTCCCTTGCTTAAGAATGAAAAACTAACTGGGGAAAATTATGCAACCTGGAAATCTAACTTGAATATGATTCTAGTTATAAATGATCTACGGTTCGTCTTAACGGAGGAGTGTCCTCAAATCCCCACTCGTAATGCATCTCAAGTGTTGAAGGATGCTTATGACTGCTGGACAAAGGCCAATGATAATGTCTGAGTCTATATCTTGGTAAGTCTATATGACGTTCTTACCAAGAAACACGTGGCTATGAATATTGCATGTTAGATCATGGAGTCCCTCTAGGAGATGTTTAAATAACCGTCCTCTCAGATCCAACACGAGGCCCTCAAGTAATAACATGTGCATGAAGGAAGGCCAATCAGTTAGGGAACAGGTTCTCGATCTGATAGTCCACGTCAATGTCGCCAACATAAACGGTACGGTCATCGATGAGTTGAATTAGGTGTCCTTTATTTTAGAATCTCTTCCAAAGAGTTTTATTCAATTCTGTAGCAATACGGTTATGAATCAAATAGAGTAAACCATAACTTCCCTCCTAAATGAGTTACATACTTATTAGTCTCTTATCAAAAGTAAGGGACCGAAAGAAGGAGAGGAAAACGTTGCCCATTCCAAGAAGTTCCACAAGGGTTCTGTCGGGTTGTATGTCCTAAAACTCGTAGTTTGTAATATTAAACATATTCTATTTACAATAAAGATATTATTGAGGTTTATTCAATAAAACTGTTATTGAATATGTAAATTGCACTTGTAAAGACTAAATCAAATAAACTAAGATCCATGGCTATTACATGAAGACTTGGACTTTATGTAGAGACATAAGAATGGATCAAGTTCTAGAAAATAGCCAAAACAATCTATAGTATATGAATAAGGTTGGGTACCTTATTCTGGTAATACTAATGGATGTAGCCCACTTTGCATTTAGTACAAACGATGTGATCCTAAATCGTTCATGTGAAGACATGCAAGTAGGAGCGTCCTATGCAAGTCACTCTTACTTTATAATGGTTTTTACTATTTCAGACTGGCTATTGGAAAGCAATGACCTAGGTAACTTGACCTTAATCCTGAACTAACTATGAACTTCTGTTTATTTGGGATTATTCTTAGATTTGCATGGGTGAGGGTTGGCTCAATAGCGCTAGCTTAATAATCTGCCATTTCAGGGGTAAGACCGGGTAGATAGCTGGGGACATAGGGTGCTAGATGGAATTCATTCCTGCCCGCTATTAGGGATAATAGAGAGGTTGTTCTCTTAAGTACTGATTCCAGGTCTTGAACAAGGGACCCCACTCTCTCATTGGCTCGAGATGAACTCAGTTTAGTGATTGGATCACAAACCAATTGTTCATTAGAGAATCAGTAAGTCTTAAGGAACAAGATGTAATCTCGAGGGTTAAATAGCTATTGACCCAGTCATTATTGCGAACAACTTGCGAAGAATTAACTTACTAATAATGGTTATATCGAGTGGATACAATTATATCTTCAGTGAGGGGAGTGCAACTACTAGGCTTTAGTGGAGTGACCCGGTAGTTAAAGAATGTTGATTAGTTCAGTTTAAAGAGTTTAGCCGATTAATCTCAGATCGTTGGATCCCATGATCTATAGGTCCGTTAGGTCCCTCTCCTAGCTCACAAACGGAATAAACCTTAGAACATAATTATGAGTTTAATTTGAAACATTCAAATTTGAATTAAGGGAATTAGTAATTATATGCGATATAATTACATGTTTAATTGAATTAAACGAAATTGGAGAATTAGATAATAATTAAGTATGATTTAAATATTATATTCATGAATAGGGATTCATGGTTGTGGAATTGATCTTTAATTTAATATTTGATATTAAATTAACAAGAATTAATTAAATTGTTTAATTAATTAAATCATTTAAATTTAAAATTGAAAATTTTGAATTTTGTGTAAATTCAAATATAGAAAATGAATTTTTGTTTTAATTTAATTTTTGAAAAATTAGATTAAAATTTGAATTTTAATAAAATTCAATTAATTGATTTCAAATCAAGTTTAAAATAGAATTGATTTTGAAAATTGATAAATTCAATTTCATTTTTAATTAAAATTGAATTTAAATTGAAAAACTGGAAAACCTCAATTTTATTGGGTTTTTACAATTTGACTCATCTTCCACTCAATTCCGCTCAAAATTGATCAAGGTGGAGCTGTCAATTTAATGTGCAATTTGACTGCATGAAAAGACAGAACAAAACTTGAGGTTTTTTAGCTAAGAGGATGAGTCATGCAACTGATTTTTCTTTTTTAAGAGAAGAAGAAGATTTCTTCCTTCTCTAGCAGAAGAACCAAGAAAAATCTCCATATTCATCCCTTAATTCAGTTCATTTTGAGTCCCACAACTCAATCTAAGGTTCAAGCGAATAGTAGGAAAAATCTATTGGTAATTTGTGAAGGAAATGAACACTCGAAATTTCCATGAGCAGTGGATCAAGACTATTCCAAATTACAATCATGAATTAACATATGTTTACGGTTGACTTGAAAACAAACAATTATACAATTACAATGCAGAAATTACAGCATGAACAAATACCAAATGTACAGAGGGAAACTCTACACATAGGCAGAAGCGTCTCCACGCTCCGATGCACACTCTGATCGAACAACCGCAACCACGAGCGCTCGATCTACACGACCGCAACACCGCACGAACACAACATGAATACTTCGCGCTCGTCTTCAACGATCTCCTCCGCAACATGAACGACATAAACGACCTCCAAAGCACCATGAATGGCCTTCAGAAAACCTCGATGGTGTCGAGTTGAGTCTGACACCACCAACAAGGTGACCTTGGTGTCGAGTTCGGACTTTGTGTGAGGTAGACGAACGTTGGAAACAACGATTGCGTACACGACTGGGCAAATGGGAGAAGTTAGAGACCTATCGTATAGGTCGATGTCCAATTGTTTAGATAAAACTATGCGACCGTATAGCAAAAGCTATGCGATCGTTTAGCTCAGTCTGTCGCGTACAGACTCTACACGATCATTTACCTTGGGTCAGCGATCGTCTAGGAAAGCTATGCGATCGTTTGGTAAACACTGCACGATCGGTTAGCTCACACCTACACGATTGTTTAGCTCGCCCAACCACCATTTAGTAAATTTGTATTTACTTGACAACTTCTTGAGTTTCTTTTCATGGAGAGAAAACTCAAAAATCCTTTTCAAACTTATAAAAAACTTCTTTTCAAAATAGGAAACCACTTTTATTTTAAACTCACGATTACCATGATCCAATAACCACCCACTACTTTGGTTATTTAAAAGAAAAAGTATTAATTATCTAATAATTAGTATTATTATAAACATAAATGATAACCAACTTATCATACTATATTTATAACCTAAAGTTTTAATATTTCATCTCATGAAATATATAAACCATAGATCTTTTTCTATTCCATGGTACTTAATGTAAATCTCATTTACATCAATCCTCCACTAGATGTATCTTATACATCAAGCCGATTATATCATATATAATCAAAATACTTCTTGTCAATTTGAACATTTCAAATCAACACCAAGAACTGATCCTCAACATGTATCCAAGCTACCAAGAGGACCTCATGGACCTATAGATCTGAAGCTCCAACGGTACGTGAATAACTGACTAAACTCTTTAGTCATGAGATCCACCATCCGTTAACTGCCAAACACTCTACTAAAGATCGACAGCTGAACTCTCCTCACTATAGATATATTATGTGTCCATCTTAACCAATCAACAGTGTGACAATCCTTCTACTACAGTTCGATTTAGGTTATCACTTAAGGCATGATCCACTTGTATATCATATATACATGCTTAAGTTCACATAAGATAACCAAGGAGCTTTATTTATTAGATATGAGTAAATGCTAGAATTAAATAACATTTATTTTATTCATTGAACAATGTTATCTTTACAAAACAACAAGACTCCGGGAGAATTAGGACACCAATCCCAACAGTCTGCACCTTGTTGTTGAGAAGATTGAAGTTGATTTTGAAGTTCAAAGTCTTCAAAGGTGAGTTTTTTTATGAAACCCTCTTTTTTTGGTATGAACATGCTTTATTCATCGTTAAAATTGATGAATTAGAGTGATTAATGATACTGGTTTCTTCCACTAATTGCATGCTAACTCCATCAGGTTCATCCTCTATAGCTAAGTCTATTCCATTATCTTTTGGTTGAAGATTTAGAAAAAGAAAGAATGGAAGGGAAAGGCTCCCATAACTGGAAAAGGAAAGGGCAAGGCCAAGGTGGTTGAGAAGAGAAAATGCTTCCATTGCAATGTGGATGGTCATTTGAAATGCAATTTCCCTAATGCCTAGATACTTGATTTACTGGTCATGAAAACTTCTTTTGTGAAAAATGACGATAATTCCTAGATACTTGATTCAAGAGCTATTGATCACATTTGTTCTTCTTTACAGAGTATTAGTTTCTTCTAGCAATTTGAGGAGGGTGAAACAATGCTCAAGGTTGGAACAGAAGATGTCATTTGAACTTGCGCAGTTGGAGCTGCTAAGTTGTTTTTTAGAAATAAATTTTTGTTTTTAGAACATAAATAGTTCCCAAAATAACGAGGAACCTTATATCTATCTCCTGTTTAATTGAACAATCTTATTCTATCTCTTTTTCATTCAATGAAGTGTTCATTATGAAAAATTGTGTCAAGATTTGTTCAAGTAAACTCGAAGACAACCTATATATGTTAAGACCAACAGCATCAAAAGCACTTTTAAATCATGAGTTGTCTAAAACTACGAATAATCGAACTAAAAAGTAAGGAATTTCTCCAAGTAACAATAAATCTCGATAGGATCAGGAGACTGGTAAAGAGTGGACTTGTAAGTGAGTTAGAAGATGATTCATTACCTCCTTGTTAATCCTGTCATGAAGGAAAGATGAATAAAATACCTTTTATTGGAAAAAGTTATAGAACCAAAGAGCCCTTTGAGCTCATAAATTCAGATATTTGTGGTTTGATGAATGTAAAAGCTCGAGGAGGGTACGAATACTTCATCTCATTCATAGATGATTATTCGATGTATGGTTACTTATACCTAATGGAATAAGTATGAAACCTTTGAATAGTTCAAAGAGTACAAGATTGATGTTGAAATCTTATTAAGTAAAATGATTAAAACACTTCGATCTGATCAAGGTAGACTGTACATGGATTTAGAATTACAGAACTATATGATAGAACATAGAATTCAATCCCAACTCTCAATATTTGGTACACCTCAGTAGAACGGTGTATTAGAAAGGAGAAATAGAATCTTTTTAGACATGGTTTGTTCTATGATGAGCTATGTTGAATTGCCGAGCTCATTTTCGAGATATGCAGTAGAGACTGTAGTTCACGTCTTGAATAATGTTTCCTCGAAAAGTATTTCTGAAATGCCTTTTGAGTTATGGAGGGTGTGTATGAAGGATCCCAATGAAGGGTCCTTGAGTGGAAGCATGTCATCCCAAACCATATTTTTACAGAATTCGATTTTACAGAGAAACATTCACAATTATGCATTTAATTTCAAAATAGTACAACATGCAAAAAGTGAAAATGTAGAAAAATAAATTTGGGTTTTAGAAACCCATACCTTTGAAGACGTTTTTCAAACGAAATACCAAAACCGAAAGGGGCACAACCACAAGAATGACCTCGGTATTCTCTTGTGAGAATCCATGAGGCGTGGGCTCTGGTGATTTTAGATTGAGAGGGAAGAGGAAAGATTGAGAGGAAGGAGTAAAGAAAATTTCTTCATAGGGTCTTTTAATGACATAACTATTTTTTGTATTTTGTTATAGGAAGAAAAAGACTGAAGAAGCACACTTCACTGCTACATGTTTTGAGAGAAAAAGGAGGAGGGAGTTACAACTCCCTCCATAAAACTATAATTATTAAAATAAAAATAAAATAATAAAATTAATTTTATTTTAATAACAAACTTTAGTATATATATATATATATATATATTCCATAACAACTTTATCATATTATATATATTAAACTATATGTTATATCAAATATAATATGTAACCTATAGCTTAATATTGTATCCAATACAATATAACCTATAGGTTAATTTCTCTCATTAATGGTTTTTAATATAAATCACATTTATATTACCTTCAACAATATAAATCCAATTCATATAATTAATATTTGAATCATATTCAAACATTTATTTCCTCTCATAAATACTTAATATTATAATGTATAAATTACATCATAGTAATTATATCATATATAATTAAAATTAATTAATTATATCATATATAATTAACTCCGTGAATTAATTTGAACAATTCAAATTAATCCAAAAATTGATTGTCATTAAATCCGGTTGAGCTACAGAGCGGACCTCATGGACCTATAGCTTGAAGCTTCAACAGTAGGTGGGCAATTAATTAAACTTTTTAATTAAATTATTCACCATCCATTAACTGTCGAGCACTCCATTAAAGACAGACAATTACACTCTTCGCACTACAGATATATTTTTGTGTCCATTGGATATAACTAATCAACAATACGATGACCCTTCACAAATTGCTCGTAAATACAACTATGCCAAAATTATCATTTTCTATAATTACATCTAACTATCTAACTCCTTAAGTACCAGTGATCCCTTGAATGAACAAAAATCATAGCTCTAAAAAAGAGTTCAGTTTATAGCCTTAACTTCCTATATTTGGGTAATTATTGTATTTTATTATCTTATTTTAAGGAGAATTAACCCTATGGAGCCGACACGTGGAAAAGACAAAGAATCGAGCAAAAAGAGCGAAAAAACTGGAGTTTAAACATACTAAATCGAGTTGAGTTGAAAAGGGACGATTTTTCCTTGTGCCAGCGTCACAACGCTCATCTTAATCCTAAGTCCAACGCTCATTTGACGCTGTAAGGCAATAGCTTCAGGAACAAGGCAGCATCGCAACACCGCCCAGAGCGTCGCGAAGCTCTGAAGTTCAGTCACCGCCACTGTTGCAACGCCCCCTGACACTGGGAGACAGAAGCGCAGCGTCGCAATACTCCCCCAGAGTGTCGTAACGCTGCGAACATTAACAGATAATCAAGGATGCATGCTGTGCAACCAAGCATCGCGACGCTTGACCTTAGTGTTGCGACGCTGCTGTATGTTATAAATAGGACCCTCGGGGTTAGCCTTGAAAGCAGCCACTACTCATTTGAGAACAAGCCCGAATAAAGAGGAAACTAAGAGATTTTGTCTAATTTTTGAGTGATTGAGTCAAATTTTCGAGCAATTATTGGTATAGTTAGCCTCGATTCTTCCTTTTTGGTCATTGTATTCTGACTATGCCTTTTAGAGGCTAAATTATTTTCTTGGGATAGTTTGTATGTCTTAATTCTTGAAGACCAACTAATTTGTTTTATTCAATCGTTGTGAACACTTTGGGGGATTTGTTTTATTTTTAATTGGATTGAATAAATTTTTCTAACAAATTGATTTGTTGAATTTCATGTTTGCAAAATCTTTCTAGCCCATGCATTGTTGATCGATTAAGTTGCAAATATTAGGGTCACATGGTTGAGATCTAGACTTTTTTTGGCTAAGTTCATGTGGGTCCCAATATAATTCTTCTCAAATAAATCATGCAACAAGATATGACTTTCCAACTTGTTGAATGTCTCAACAATTGAACCATTTCTTAATACTTTTCAGTTATAACTCGGGTCTTGCTAAGAAAGAAAAGTTTTTAACTGAATTAGGGTTAATTTATATTTTTATAAAAAATTTGGCTAATTGGGCTACTAGAATTTCTAATAGGTTAAGGGGTTTACATAATTGGAAAAACTAACTAGTACCTAAGGATAGAAAATAAAAAGCATACATATTAATCCCAAGATTTTCCCTCAATTTGATTCAAAAAAATCTTTTTTTTCTGCACTTGCTCTTGTTTCTTTCCTCTATTTTTTTAATTTCCCTCATCAAAACCAAAACAATTAAAAACCCTTTTTTTTGGAATTCATAAATTGTCCTAAATTTATTCAACAGTCTCCCTGTTGGTTCGACCCCGATCTTACCGTTTTGCAACATTTGTGGTACAAGTTTTAGATAAGTGAAAATAAATAAATTTTGTTCAATTTTGGGGTTGAGTAACAACATCGATTCCTGAGTCAGAACATCCAACTATGATTAAACCCCTCTTGGGCTAGGAGAGGGTGTGGCGCCACATTGTTCAAGCCCTAAAATCAGCCCTTAAAGAATAATTTATCTACTTACCCCGACATTGGGGAAGGAGTGAATTCCTTCTTGTGTAGTTGTATTCCCAACTCCCTAATTAGACGAATCCTCAAAATGGTAGGCTTGTTGAGTCGAAGAACTGACCACTCTCACCCATACAAATAAAAGAACTGCCTTCATAGGCATGAGTTCACAACTCACTCAGGATTATAGTCATGTTACCTATGGTCATCTTGGAGAAATGTAAGTCTCTATTATGGACGACGTTATGTAATGAGACTAAACATTTCGTGGTCTGGTTTTTATACAAAATCCTTTGTATAGAATATCCCCCACTCACATGTCTCCACATGAATGATCAGGATCAGATCATTTGTAGAACTTTACAACATTTGTATCATCTACAAAGCAGATCATACTCGTAGTGTCACTAGGATAAGGTATCCAACCTAATCCATCTACTACAGACCATTTAGGCTATCACTTAAACATGATCCACTCATATGTCTCTACATACATGTTTAAGCTATAAGATAACCTGGGATGTTAGTTTATTGGTTTTTTGGTTAATGCAACTAATTTTGAAATAAAACATCACATATTTTATTACATAAATAAAAAATTTGTACATTAAAATTACAAACTATAGGATGCTACGAGATTTAGGACATCAACCCCAACAATCTTCCACTTGACCTAAAGCTAGTGTGGTGTACAGTGTAAAAGACAAACCATAATACAAAGTACACAAAGCAATAAACTAGGGCACAAACCGGCCAGTTCAAAATCTTCCATGTGGCCTGTCTCATAGGCTCATACTCTACAGGTGACCCTCATACACCTTAGTCGTGAGGGCCTTTGTAAATCGATCAGCAACATTATGCTCCGAAGCTATCTGCGTGACGATCACGTCCCCTCGATGCACAATCCCCAGGATGAGATGATATGTGTTTTCCGCGCTTGTGACTCCTAGGCTCTCGGGAATTAGCCACAGCACCACCATTATCACAATAAAATGTAATAGGCTTTGATATGCCTCGAACGACTTCTAGATCAATCAAGAATTTCTTGAGCCCAATAGCTTCTTTAGTAGCTTCATAAGCTGCTACATGCTCGACCTCCATAGTGGAGTCAGTAATGCACCCTTGCTTGGTGATCCTCCAGACTACTTCAACTCCGTTAAGAGTGAACACGGGTCCTGATGTGGATTTTCTAGAATCCTTATCGATCTAAAAAATCAAAGTCTGTGTAACCAATAAGGATCAGATCCTTAGAACCATACATGTACATGTAGTCCCTCGTTCTCCATAAATACTTGAGGATGTTCTTAACGATGGTCCAGTGATCATATCTTGGATTAGACTGATATCTATTTACTATCCTCCCACATAGCAGATGTCAAGTCTCGTAGATCATACATTTTGCTCTTGACCTTGGGTTATGAATCCCTCGAGCTGTTCCATGTAGATGATCTTCTCAATATTGCCATTTAGAAAGGTAGTCTTGATGTCCATTTATCAAATCTCATAGTCATAATATGAGGACTCCATTATCTCACGGGCTATGAGTATGGGCTCATGCTTCTTGGCCAAGACTTTGGAAAAACCTGCCGAGATATATGCACGGGCCTTTTCATTTGCCCATGTCCAATGCTTGTATATGTCTCGAACATTTCAAGAAGTATTTGGAGCTGGAATGGGAGGGCAGTCCTTCATCAGGACAAAAGAAAGGTCATCGATTATAAGTATTGTATTGATGGTTTTTTTCAATGAAGCGTAGTTTTCGCCCGTTAATTTGTGAGCAGCGAGTAGATTTAATGTAGCTGAAGTCATATTAAAATAAAAAATGTTGAAACCATACAAATTATCTATTATTAGTTTATTTTCATTAAACCAACAAGACAACCAATCATTTTTAGCAAAATAGTCTAATGTACCCTAAGTGATGTCTCTTTTGCAATGTTGTTTCAGTGAGTCAGAACAAAAGTTACCATAGAGTGATCAAGTGTCCCTTCATTGAAATGAAACATTCTCAACCAATAGACAAAACACCTTGTTACTGTAACTATCAGTCGCCATTGTTCGGTCCATAATTTGTTAAACTCTTTTAACAATTCTTGTAAGTGTAACCCCTCATTTTAGGTCCTAAAGTTCTGCCCCAATGACCAAATCATAGAGAAAAACCGATTAGATCACGAAACTAAAGCAACCCTATTCATTGCTGGAGTTTGAATAAAACGTTATGCAAAATGCCATCCTTTAGTGGGACACCCACAGTGCTATGAGGCCATGCATGTGATGGAACATAAAGAACGCATGCACAACGGAAGTGATGAAATCGACAACATTCTAATTGCAATAAAAAACAAGAATAAGCATGCAAAAGGGATAGAAAATACAACTTTTGAAGACTCCACCACAATCTTCCTCTCCCGAGCTCGATCGACACCACCAATAGTAAATCGTGCTATTCTCCAGTTGAAGAACATGGTTGTGAGACTGTTATGTTCGTGAAAATAAGGAAATTTAACTATAGAAAGAAGGAGAGTAAAGAGAAAAGAGGTGGAAAAATTTAGGTCAAAATATGTGGAAGCATTAGTCTTGCAAAATTAAAAAAGAAAGCCTTTTGTAGAGAAAACACATGCAAAATCTCATTTTGCATGTCTTCTACCTCAAACTTCATTAGCATGTAGTCTCTAGGTGTCAAACTTGGGAAAAGCCACTTCAAAGTCTACTTAGTTAGTGGGAAAATCTCTAAGTGTCAAGCTTAGAAAACACTTTCATGCTAATGATCAAGTATACTCTAAAAAATAATTAATTAATAAATTAATTATTTAATTGTAAATTATATCTCATGTAAAATACAATTTTCCCATAAGATCGAATTTGAACATTTCAAATTCTCACTTCACTTAGTTCTTCGATTTTGTTTGTATTAAGCTATCAAGGAGACCCGAAGGACCTACACATCATGGGCTCCAACGATTCGGATTAATCGGTCAAACTCTTTAACTTAGTTAATCAACAGTCGTTAACTAACAGGATTGTTCACTATAGCCTGTAGTTGCTCTCCCCTCAATGTAGATATATTATGTGTCTATTTGATATAACCGTCATCAATAAGTTGATCCTTCACAGATTGTTTGTAACTCAACTAGGTCAAATACCAAAATACCCCTGAGTTATATCTTTTCTCCTTAAGTACCATTATCCTTTTAATGAACAATTGATTTAGGATCATAATCATTAAATCCATTCCCTCTTAGGCCAAGGAGAGGATTGGGCCCCTTATTTAAGACTCGGGATCAGCCCTTAAGGGATCACCCTTTTACTATCCCTAAAACTGGTAGGAGTGAATTCTATCTTGCAAATTCTATGTCCCCAGCCATCTACCCGGTTTTGTCCCTACAATGGGAGGCATATTGAAAAGCGACACTGGGCTTACCCTCACCTATGCAGATCATAGGACAATCGCGATTAAATAGGAGTTCATAGACAGCTTAGGATTCAGATCAAGTTATCTAGGTCATTAGGAAGTGAAATTAATTAGTGTTAACAGTAAACGGTGTTAATACGTAAAAGTGATTATTTCGTAGTCTATCTTACACAATCTCATCGTGTAGAACACCCCCACTCACATGTCTCTACAGGAACGAATTGATCACATCATTTATGACACTTTACAACATTTGTAACAATCATAAAGTGGACCGTATTTGATAGTATCTTTAGAAATGGGTACCCAACCTAATCCAAGTACTATAGATGGTTTAGGCTATTTTGCTTGAACTTGATCTAGTTCATGTCTCCATATAAAGTCCAAGTATTCATAACAATAGCCAAGGGTTCGTTGTTTATTGGATTTAGAGTTATTAAACAATCAACAATACTTATTTGAATAAACTTCATATATGTTTACTGTTTACAAAACTACGAGTTTTAGGACATACAACCCAACAACATGAAACTTTACTTCAAACTAATGAGAGAGACCTAGGGATGTGTTGTCACACGTCTCGCTCCTATTTACTATAAACACTCTCTCCATTCACCTTGATATCGATCTATACAAATTCCACTCGTAGGGCGACACCCATGGTGCCTCCAGGCCGAGTATAGATCTCACCATGTGAAATTTAAGGATAAACGTGAAGAGGATGAAATAAGGTATTATAAACATATATGAAATGGTGTTAATACGTGTAAACTTCTTCTATGTTTAATGTTTACAAAACTACAAGGTTTAGGACATACAACCCAAAAAACTCCCACTTGGACTAAAACTCCTAGTGGGTTACAACAAAGTTGAGTGCTGTGAGAGAAAAATAAATACAATAAACTAGGACATCTCATACCCATATTTTCTACCACTTGCCCTATTTATTCTACACGTAGTCTTAAACGTTTAGGTGACCCTCGAAAATCTTAGTTGAGAAGGACTTTGTAAACAGATCATCAATATTGTTCTCATTCTTAACAGCAGTCCAATGTTCATAACCAGGATTGGACTGATACCTACTGACAATCCCTACGGCAAAGCATATTTCTAGACAAGTACATAACATTGCATACATCAAACTTTCGACTGCTGATGCATACGGTACCCATCTCATATCCTCAACTTCTTGAGGTGTCTTAGGACATTGTTCCTTTGAAAAATGTATTCCATTCCTAAAAAGTAAAAGACCTCTTTTAGAATCCTGCATCTTAAACCTAAACAACACCTTTGACAAATGTATTCCATTGACAAATGTTCTTCAATTTTGTTTAGGCTAGCATTTTGTTCTTTTGGTTTTAAACTATTTGAATCCCAAGAACATACTGCATCTATCCCAGATCTTTCATCTAAAATTGGGTTGCTAGCCAACTTTTAATGTCAGTTAGGTATCCTACATTATTCCCAATAAGTAGGATATCATCTACATACAAAACTAGAAATGCTACAGTGGTGTTGATGATCTTTTTGTATACACACGATTCATCAACGTTCTGTTAAAAGCCATAAGATTTGATCGCAGTATCAAATCTTATATTCAAGGATTTGAATGCCTGTTTCAATCCATAAATAGATCTCTTTAATTTGCAAACATTTTGCTCCTGGCCCTATTCAATGAACTCTTCTGGTTGGACCATATAAATACTCTTTTTAAGATCTCTATTTAGAAAAGCAGTCTTGACATCCATTTGCCAAATTTCATAATTATAAAAAGTGGCAATGGACAAGAGTATCCTGATTGATTTGATCATAGCAATAGGTGAGAATATTTCTTCATAGTCCACCCCCTCAACCTGGGTATAACCCTTTGCTACTAATCGGGCTTTATAGGTCTGTACCTTCCCCATATGGTCTCTTTTACGCTTGAAGATCCACTTACAACCGATAGGTCTTACATCATCAGGTTTATCTACAAGTTCTCATACTGAATTAAAGTACATAGACTCTATTTCAAGGTCCATGGCTTTGATCCACTAATTTGGATCAACATGATCCATTACCTGTTTATATGTTAATGGATCCTCTAAGCCATCATCAAGTATGTTGACTTTGATTTCAGTTAAACCTATATAGCGGTCAGGCTGTCTCACAACCCTCCCACTACGTCGAGTCTCTCTCAACTCTTGAGTAGGATGTGATGGTCTAGACGTCCTTGATCTATCTACAACTCTATTGATGAGCAAGGCTGATCAACAACTTTTGTTGATTTGTTTGTAGCATTATTTGAAAGCTCTTCCAATACTAGTTTACTGCAGGGTTTATGATCTCGAATGTGGTTTTCCTCTAGGAATGTGACATTTGTTGATACAATTACCTTATCATCCTGAAGATCATAAAACTGACCACCTCTCATTCCTTTAGGAAAACCTACAAACAAGCATAATTTTGAACGATGTTCCAATTTCTTAGGATTTTGAACCAACACGTGTGTCGGGCAACCGTAGATCCAGAAATGACGTAAACTAGCTTTACGTCTTATCCATAACTCATAAGGTGTTTCTAAAACACTCTTAGAGGGAACATTATTCAAAATGTAAGCTGCAGTCTCTACTACATACCCCCAGAACGAGTTAGGTAACCGAGCATAACTCATCATTGACCTAACCATGTCAAACAAGGGTTTGTTTCTCCTTTCAGATACACCGTTCTGCTGAGGCGTTCCCAATGCAGATAGTTATGACTGAATCTCGTGTTCTATCATATAGTCTTGGAATTTAAAGTCCAAATACTCCCCACCTCGATCTGATCGAAGTGTCTTAATAGATTAACTTAATTGGTTCTTAACCTCGGTCTTAAATTCCTTGAACTTTTCAAGAGCTTCAAACTTAAAATGAATTAGGTAAATGTAACCGTACCTTGAATAATCATATATAAAACTAATGAAATATTCATAACCTCCCCGTGCTTTAACACTCATCGGTCCACAAAGGTCCGAATGCATGAGCTCTAAGGTTTCTTTGGCTCGAAGACCTTTTCCAGAAAAATATCTTTTTGTCACTTTTCCTTCAAGATGTGACTCACACGGCGATAACGAGATATCTTCTAACTTGTTTAGAAGTCCACTTTTAGCCAGTCTCTCAATCCTATTAAGATTAATGTGGCCAAATCCCAAGTGCCAAAGATAGGTACTCTGAGAAATGCATTGCCTTTTTCTTTGAGTTTCAGTTGTTTTAAAAATTTATGTGTTATATACAGCTTCAACTTTAGATGGTTTTAACTTATATATGTTACTTTCTAAGTTTGCAGAAAATATTTATATACCTCTTTGTGTAATGAACGATTCATTAAGACAAAAAATTTACTTTGTACAAATCTTCCAATAAACAGGAAATAGATATCAAATTTCTTTTATAAGAATGTGCATCAAGAAAATTTTCTAAATGCAGATATCTATTTCCAAAAGTTAACTTAACAGCTTCCACTACTTTAGCTGAGATACGCTCCCCTGATGCAACCTAAAGTATAATCTCATCTTCTTCAAGCTGCCTCTAGGAACTAGTTTCCTAAGAAGAAAAACAAACATGATTAGTTGCCCCTGAATCCAGTATCCAGGTAGAATCTTGGTTCTCCATGATACATGTTTGAATAACTAGTAAATCAATTTTACCTAGTTTTTCTTTTTCAGCTTTCTGTGTAGTTGGAGCCTTCCCTTTCCTAGTTTTCTTCTTTTTCTTTTGAATACCTCTATTCTTGAAGAAAGAAGTGCTAGATTTACTCAAAGAAGATGATTCTTTCTGGGGTTTTCCCTTTAAGGTGGAAGCAACATTTACTTCTGCTTCTGAACCTTTATTTTTCAATAAAGAATTGTAAATCAGGAGTCCGTTGAGAAGAATCGTCAAGTTATACTCAATCTTATTCATGATTGCATTCATTTTGAATTGAAAAAAGTTCTTCGAAAGATAATGCATGATGAATCCAACTTGACTCTTCTCATTCATGACGACTCTATTTACTTCTACAATATTGAAGTGAACCATAATGTTCAGAACATGTTCCCTTACGGAGGTTCCTTCCTTCATTTTGCAGTTGTAAGCTAATTTAATTGCGTCCTATATGACAGATGTGGACTGTTGTCCAAATAGGCCTTGCAAAGAGTCCATGATCTCTCTTACAGTAGCTAACCTATCGTGTTTCTTAGACAGTACATCAGATATACTGGCTAAAATATAAACCCGAGCCTTCTCATTAGCTTTTACCCATCTATCATACGCATCCCGGATTGTTCAGTTTTTGTTGAGACCAGGGGATGGAGGACACTCCTTCGTTAAAATGAATCGAAGATCATCTATTACTAGTACCATGTTGATATTCGACTTCCAAGTTTCGTAATTATCACCGTTAAGTTTTTCAAAAGATAGCAGTTGTATAATGGATGTTGACATTGCTGAA
This sequence comes from Benincasa hispida, assembly GCF_027475165.1. Taxonomy (NCBI): domain Eukaryota; kingdom Viridiplantae; phylum Streptophyta; class Magnoliopsida; order Cucurbitales; family Cucurbitaceae; genus Benincasa; species Benincasa hispida. The sequence goes on from NC_143478.1 coordinate 59,176,962, forward strand.
AAAGTAAATAAATTATTAGAGAATTATTAGAGAGTGATGCTAGCAAGATTGGAAAGAGCGATGCTAGTGAGATTGGAGAAAGCGATATCCTTAGCGAGAAACCTGGAGAGAGCGACACTGCCGAGATCCAAGCTAGCGAGAAGGCAGGAGAAAGCGAGATCCTTAGCGAGAGTGGAGAAAGCGAGAGTTTGAGCGAGAAAGTTGGAGAGAGCAAGAGTGGAGAGAGCGAGATTGTGAGTGAGAAAGTGGGAGAGAGCGAGAGTGGAAAGAGTGAAAACAACGAGAAAGTGGGAAAGAGCGAGAGCGGAGAGAGCAAGAGTAGCCTGAACGCCTCATTTGAACGTCACGCCCACGCGATCGAAGGAAATTACCCGTGCATCGAACGACCGGGCATTTATGCGTTGAACTTTGCCACGATCTTATAGATTATGCATTGAAAACCCTAAATTGAATACAAACGAAGCTTGAAAACGTAAGGGCAAACGTTAATTAAAATTTAGGTGTTCGATTAAGAGGAATTCTTAAACCCTAAGAAATTGTGTTGGATGCGTTTGGGAAGAACACATTGAACCAAGGTGAAGTCAGCTTACGTTGATAAAGGGAGGATTAAACATTTGGCCATGCAGCCAAGTAGATGGTGTCAACACCATAGGAGGTTTGGACGCCTGTAAATAGAGCCGTTGGGATTTCATTTTCAAATCACAAATCACAAAATTCCTAAAAAGAGGGGGAGAATAGAATGCATTGGACAGTGAGGGTGGAGGAGAATGCATCAAATTGAGATGAGGAGATCTCCCAATCTACTCGAGCGTTTGATGTAATTCCAAATCCATCTGAAAAATAAGAGAGTCTAGTTTTCATGGTGAGGCTGCCGGAGAAGAATCTCTAAGGAATTGGGCTGAAGAACGAGAAAAAGACAGAGGGGCGAGCTATCGGGTAAGCTGGGCAAGTCTTGATGTTTGGATGATTTCGGCTAAACCATGAAGAGTTATGATCTAATATTTTATGGTAAGAGACATTTTAGAATAGTTTTGTAGAATGAAGTATCTTAAAATAAGGTTTAGAACTATGAGTAATCTAAGCTGTAATTTGGATCTGGATTCTAGGGGTAAAAAGGGAGCCCGAGGTAGAAAGGGAACTATTAGAAAGGCTCCTAAGCAACTAAGGTGATTGTTATAGTTTTGATAGTTAACATATGTCGTGAGTGTTATAGTTTTTATGTTAACATATGTTGTGAGTGTTATAGTTTTGATAGTTAACATATGTTGTGAGTGTTATAGTTTTGATAGTTAACATATGTCGTGAGTGTTATAGGTTTATAGTTAACATATGTTGTGAGTGTTACATTGCTTTTAGTAACTCAGTAGATGTTGTGCGTATTATGTTGCATGAGAAAATACCATCCCTGCTAGCATGATAATTTTGCTAGGTTAGTATGTGTGGTAAATGTATGTCACTCTAGAGCATCATTTGTTAGCATGATAGTTAGGTAAAGTCAGTATATTTGGTGAATAGTACGTGCTTCGTTAGTCAGAAAGTACAGTAGAGTCCATTGTGAATATTTACTTAAGTTAGAAGAGAAGTGCATCGTTAATACTGTAAAGCCATGATATTGTTAGTGTATGACTATGGAAACCGCGATTATGCCCGGGATGTGGTTAGCATGCTTAACAAAAGGTGCTTGGCGGGAAAATTGGTCGGCTTCGGTCGGTGGAAAATTATAGTCGGTGACGACCGGCGAGAAATATGGTGAAGTACCTAAGCATGACTAGCGGGATAAATAAAATGGTCGATGTGCACATTGGTGAGAATTGGGGTCATAGGGAGGTTTCCTTTGGTGATTGTATTGTTTGATGATAGAATATGATTGCTATGTGTTGATGTTGGAATTCAATTAGTAGCTGCGTGATTATGCCATTGATTGCACTTAAGTTCAGTGTGAGTGCCAACATGTGATTGGTTTCCCAAAATGATGATTTTCAAAATGATTTTCATCTTTAAAAGAACCACTCACTAGGCTTAGTAGCTCATACTCTTCAAAATGTTTTCTTAATCTCCCCCCCCCCCCCCCCCCCCAGGTAGTGGAAGATGAGGAGTTCCAGGGTGCTGCTAAGGTAAAGGTTTGCCACGTGCCCCAATTACACTTCCAGAGGGCTTTTACGGATGTCGTTATAAACTTTGTTGTTATGTCCTTAAGTTGTATAAACGTTATATCACTATCGTAATAAAAGATGGGCCTACTTAATCCGTTATAGTTTATCTCCTTGACTTAATCATTCCGCTGTTTATAAGTTATAATATGGTATCAGAGTTATTCCGCAAGAATCATTAGGCAGTAAGTGTCAGCTCAAGGGTTGATAACTGCTGCAGATCCCTCTCCCAGGCTGAGAAGGTGGTCTGGGGGCGGGGTGAGACACTTTCTAATCCAATTTATTTAGAAAAAATAATGTACCCATTTTCATTATTATTTTGCTACGATACTTCAGTGAGTCAAGACATTCTTGACTAAATACTAATACCAGAATAACTCTTATCCTTATGGTACTTAGTTACCGTTTATTTGGTAAATAACTTTACTAACACTTGGTAAGTCTTGTAAGTGTATACCCGCTACTTTCTAATTACAGAGATCGAAAACAAATAAGCCCTAGAAGGAGACACACGTTTGAAAAATGGACCTAAGTAACTCTATCCATTTCTAGAGTTCATGGTGTTCAAAATCCTATATTACAAGCCTCCGAAGGGATACCAGTTGCTAAACGACTAGCAAAGAGTCGTATAAAGCCAACCAGCAGGCGCAACATAGGAATCTCACTGTGTGACGTAATGGAAGAGACCGTAGGATGTGTTGACACACACCCTTCACCCACTTACTATGAACTACTTCCCCTATTCACCTTGTTATTGACCCATGAAAACACTTTCCAAAGGGAGGTTGCCGGTAATAGTAACTCGAAGTCGAGCATGGATCTCACAGTGTGAACTCCTAGGGACGTGAGAGCTAGAAATAATATATCGCATATACTATTAATCTCCCACTGAAGTGTTCTATTTTATAAAAAGTCGGGTATTTACTTGGTTATTAACCGGCTAATGTTTTAACAACCTAAGTCTGGGTGATTTTTCCTAGTATAACTCTTATACCAGGATTAACCTATGATATCTAGGTGATAAACAAATTTTATTACCTTACACCACTCATGCATGCTCATAAAACTAGCGTTATTGACTTAGACGCCAGTTTGATCTCTAGGTAGGAGGTGTTCCGTAAACCGTCAACTTAAGTACCCCAGCCTTAGACAAGATCTCCCTAGGTAAGTAAATAACTCTTGTTTTACAAGTAGTCGACCTATTTTAACTCTTAAAAAGGTGATTGAATTACAACAGTTAACCCTAGATGAGCATGCATTTTATCTTTGTTATAGATTTTAAAAGTCTTGGTTATTTTATAACAACTATAAAAAAAAATTATAACATTTATAACCCAAGAACATTCATCTATAACATGCTTCCTTAAACAAACATGATTT